>NC_067231.1:29881058-29983558 GCF_019924925.1 Ctenopharyngodon idella
CATATTAAGAGCTTTTTCATGTAAAAGTGTAAAAACAGCTAAATATGGTGAAATAGATGCACCAATCACAACACAGTATGCAAATCAATGTAAGAAAATAGACCAATTGGAATAGAATATTCAAATATTACATCATCGAAGATGTCACATTTTACATTCTGAAAGAATTCTGTCACTGCAAAGGGAGATTTTCAAACTTCAGTTTCCTAAAAAGAATAAGGTTTACAACGACCATAAAGAGATACACGTCCAAGACTGAAATTATCTACAGTCAGTAAATGTGGAGCCTGTAAGTAAAGAGTTTTGAGCTGAATTAAATGCAGAAGTTTTTTAAAACAAATCCAAATCGATGAGTATCTTACAACCATAATGAAAAAAACAATGCAAATACTTTGAAATAAATGCACAACACTCCTTCTTTAAAGACCAAACGAGATCGAGACTGTAAAAACATCCATTTCTCAGAGATGAGAGTGACTGAGCAAGAAGGTGCAATATTGTAAAACAGAGTTGGTTTTTCTAAAAACTGCTCGGCAAACAAAAAGACAAAGAAAAGGCAAGCGTCCAGTGGTGAGAAGAACCCAAAATCGTTCTTTATTGTCACACCGCAGCAAAACATGCAATTTGAGGGAGATTATTTGTCAACCTATAATTTGTAGTCAGGAGCTCGTCCTTCTGTTTGAAGTAAACAATTCTGAGGGCCAAACATTTGGACAATGATACTTTCTCTACTAAGTAACAGTAAAGACATTTATAATGTTACAAAAGATTCTGTTTCAAATAAATGCTGTTCTTTTGAACTTTCGATTCATCAAAGAGTCCTGAAAAAAAAAAAAATTATCACAGTTTCCACAAAAATATGAAGCGGCACAACTGATAGTATATACTATGGAAGCTTGTTTCCGCCACTAAAAAAAAATTAAAAAGATAATTGCAGCTTTTTATCTCCTAATTCTGACTTTTTTTTTCTCACAATTGCGAGTTTACATTCTCACAATTGCGAGAAATAAAGTCAGAATTGCAAGTTATAAACTAAAAATTGTGAGTTATAAACTCACAATTCTGATTTTTTATCGCAATTCTGACTTTTTTTCTCACAATTGCGAGTTCTAAAGTCAGAATTGCGAGATATAAACTCATTTGCAAAAAATAAAGTCAGAATTGCGAGTTATAATGTCAGAATTGCGAGATATAAACAATTCCGAGAAATTAAGTCAGAATTTTGAGTTATAAACACAATTGCGAGAAATAAACTAACAACTGCGAGAAATAAAGTCAGAATTATGAGTTATAATGTCAAAATTGAGATATAAACACAATTGCAAGAAATAAAGTCAGAATTGTGAGTTATAAACTAACAATTGTACGTTATAAACTCGCAATTCTGAATTGCAAGATATAAACAATTGTGAAAAATAAAGTCAGAATTGCGAGTTATAAACAATTGCAAGAAGGAAAGTCAGAATTACGAGTTATAAACACAATTGCGAAAAAAAAGTCAGAATTGCGAGTTATAAACAATTGCAAGAAATAAAGTCAGAGTTGCGAGTTACAAACAATTGCAAGAAATAAAGTCAGAATTGCGAGAAAAAAGTCAGAAGTGCGAGTTATAAACACAAATGCGAAAAATAAAGTCAGAATTGCGAAATATAAAACCACAACTGCAAGAAATAAAGTCAGAATTGCGAGATATAAACAATTGCGAGAAATAAAGTCAGAATTGCGAGAAAAATGTCAGAAGTGTGAGTTATAAACACAATTGCGAGAAAAAAAGTCAGAATTGCGAGATATAAACACAATTGCGAGAAATAAAGCCAGAATTGCAACATATAAACACAATTGCGAGAAATAAAGTCAGAATTGTGAGATATAAACAATTACGAGAAATAAAGTCAGAATTGCGAGATATAAACAATTACGAGAAATAAAGTCAGAATTGCAAGATATAAACACAATTGCGAAAAATAAAGTCAGAATTGCAAGTTATAAACAATTGCAAGAAATAAAGTCACAATTGCGAGTTATAAACACAATTGCGGGAAATAGTCAGAATTGCGAGATATAAATACAATTGCGAGAAATAAAGTCACAATTGCGAATTATATACTCACAATTGCGATATAGTAAACTCGCAATTCTGCCTTTTTTTCTCGCAATTCCGATTTTGTTCTCATAATTGCGAGTTATGTCAGAATTGTAAGACATAAACTTATGTCTTACATAGATAAAAAGTTGCAATTATACCTTTTTTATTTCTTATTCATTGGCGGAAACAAGCTTATAGTATACATATACATGAAATGGTATACTTGAAATCTGTAGCCAAGGACAAAACTTTAAGGCCTGTTAAAGTTAGGGTCTTATTTTAATCAGTGATCAATCATAACAGAGAACAAACAGGTAATCTGTAATATCACAAAGGGTCTAAGCTGCAGGTAAACTCTCAGAACACTCCCTCAACATCCCTGAATCCAGCATGAATTCACAGGAGCGAGTCACTCGCGTGACACTTTCTAATGGAATATTAGGATCTGTCGCCGATCCGGATACAGTACAGCATCAGCTGTCATTCTGCAGCGAGGAACACGTCGTACATCACGCAGAGATATTCACACTAATTAACGCAGATACCAGCAGCCTGACGGACACGGACGGTATGCTCTCACAGCATTACTTCATCTTTTCATAATCCCGTCCATCAACACAACAGGAGTATCTACACATCTCTCCAGCGCTCTCTACACTTTCAGGCAAAATAAACAAGCTGGTGTAACATCAGCCCGGTTTACAGGAATAGTTCAAGGATAAAAAAAGACTTCTTTCATCATTTAATCACTCTCATGTTGTTCCAAACCTGACATGAAGGTGAATAAAAGATGACAGAAATTTAATTTTTTTTTGATTGAACTATTTCTATATTTACTCCACTGGCATGGAAACAGCGTAATCGTGTGTATCAGTTTTCCTGGCAGGTCAAATGCTGGTGGCCTTGGCTATATGTCTATGATGGAAACACAAATAGCCACTTCTTACTGTTAATGCTCCTGTTTCCAGCGCACATACATGCATAAACGCATTTAGACCGCACATCATCGCTGCTGCATCCACATTTAGTACACACGTATAAACTTATGAACTTCCTACATTTGGAGCAAATCTGTGGGATTTCTGCATATATTTTACCACTAAGCAGAAATCGATCCGACTGCTTAGAAAAGTAAGAATAAAACAGTTTCCCCATGCAGTTTACACTCTTCCAGGAAGCCAGATTTACTGCTTTTTTGCTTTGAAAAACGCTAGACGTGAGAGATGCGTCCCCCTGTAGTCAATAATTTTATTCCTTTAAACTCATCTTTGATCACCAATATGACATATTTAAACTTTTTTTTCCTGTGAAAAAAAAAATCTTCATGCCTTAAAATAGCTTGAATGAAACTCTACACCCTTGCTTCATATGCGCGGAACCATGAATATTCAAATTAGCCCCGCCTCCACTCACTCAGAGCTCAGAGATCCACTCGGTCAACTTACTGAGGTAAACGCTGCACAATGGTATCGCTCTTTACAACATCGGACACATGACGATAATTAATATGATTAGCCTTTTGTTTGACTATGTTATGAAACAAACAGCTAATAATGTGTTGCTATATATATTGCCAAATCTACCTGATTTTTCATATCAACAGAAAAATATACCGGGATAACCAGACATTAGAACTGTAGCTTCTCTTGAGACTCCCTTGCGCGGTCAGTTAATGATATGCTAAAGCCCGCCCACATGTTGACGTGATTGGTTACAAGGTAGTTTGTGACGTCACAAACCGTTTTCACCACAGGGGGACTTTAAAAGCTGAACTTATTTTAACCTGAGCGTCGTGTTTTTAGAACGGCGTGTCACGTGCGAGACGCTGCAAAAGGCGCAAGACGCAAGCGCAGACGGCAAACATGTCCGTCTAGTGCGTATTTACATAGGAAAATAATGGAAAAGTAGCGTGTTCTGTGTGAACAGCCCCTAAAAATGTTGTCATTAGTCGAAAAAAACTGAGCGTCCATATGCGGTTTTGTCGGATTTCTTCAGCATCATGTAAATAAATACAGCACGAGCAGTACATGAACAAATGATTCTTCTCAAATGATTCTTTTTAATGAGCCAGTCAAACGAATTCACAACTTCGAATTTGTTCGTGAGTTAGGCGCGTTTTTCCATTCCAATGCACTACTTTTCCATGTGTTTTTCTATGTAAACATGCGCTAGACGGACTTGTATGACCGTTGCGCTCACGTCTTTTGCAGTGTTTACTTTTGAAGCGTTTTTAAGACAAATTTCAACTTTTACATGCAGCACCGCTCATCAATGTCAGTTCCATAACAGTGGACCAATCAGATGACCACGGAGGCAGGGCAAGCATTGCAAGCTTTTGTTTACAGTAGCAAGTAGGCATGGCAACTGTTTTATTTAAAGGCGACATGCTGAAGGAAGCACTCATAGTGGCTGTGTCCAAATAGCCAGTGCGATTATTTTCTTTTTTTCCAAGTCAAAAACCGTAGCTATCTATTCTTATTATTTCCGTTATTGCATCACGTCTCAAAAGGACGTCTCGAGACCCTCGCGTTTTGTGCTGCACTTTTTTTAAACCATGCTGCGTCTCGCATTTTTAGACGCACAGACGCCCCTTAGAGGAGTTGAATCAGATTCACTCAGTGAATCGTTCTGAGCAGTTCACAACTGACTCCTTCACTGAGTCATTTTTCGGTCGTGTCTGATTCAAAATTAACCAAGAACCATTGCTGCGATGCTCTGTTTACTGATTGGTACGTGCAAATTATACCATAATACATTATACTAATAATGGTATTCGACACATACAAAATTGGTTTTATTTTTAAATAAGGATTGATTTGACTGCAAGTGAAACTTTTTGGAACCATAAACATCACAGGAAAAAATATTATGGCACAAATAGAGAGTGACAACATCAAAATTGAAATAATTAGCACTAGACTAACAAACCTAACATGTGTGTATAATCATAATAATATATTATAAATTCTATATATAGTTATTATAAATTATTTATATTTTATTTTTAGCTATACATATTATTCATTTAATCATTTGAATGATTTAAATATTTTTATTATTATAAATAGTGAATTTATAACTCCCTATAATTGTTTCTCTTTGGTCTGGAGCCCTGTATAGTTTACAATTGCACACATCAGCTTTGAATAAACAACTTTCCATCAGAAACGCGGCGTGAGAGTGGAGATAATGAACGCTGGCTCCTTCTTGCTGAATCGCAAAAACAAGACATCTCGCTTCTGTGAGGACCATGTAAACATTAGTGCAAGCTAGTGACGGCACGTCCAGATTTCCCAGAATTCAGGGAGGTCTGACTGAATCTAGCAACCGCAAAGATCTTGGACGCAGAGATAGAGCAGATACGCTTTCACAGCATTCCATATCGCCATGCATATTCTAAACTGGATTTGCTATGGATTCACCATGGAGACAAGCTTGAGTTGGGGACCAAAATAGACCAGAGATTCAGCTGACAGCTCAACTGACAGCTGTCACATTCGCTTTTTTAGACCGCTTTCACATGCACACAACAAACTCAGGCCGAGTTTTAAAGCGTGCATTTGGGTGAGCATTTATTACTGTATGCATGTCGATTTATTCAGCGAACTCTACTAATCTGCAGCCTGAGGTTTGTAGGGTGGGGGACGTTCTTTGACACCCAGACCCTGCAAGCCAAGACGCGCTGGTGTTGATGTTGGCGCGCTCTCAATCGCACGCTCGGCAGCTGATCTATCTTTACTGTGACAGGCGTGCTTCCTGATCCGTGCCATAATGATGACCTCACAGGCTTGAAGGGGACACCCTGCTATTCATAAAAACCTTGAGGATGTGCTTTCAAATGCTCCATGTTACAGTCGGTAATGTGCATCTCTTATCTCTGCCCATGCTGAGAGCAGCAGTCTGGGCATTCTGGGATTTCTGCAGGGAGCGTTTAGAAAGCACATGGACTTCCATCAGCGAGCGTGTGTCTGATAACCTGCTGGATGGAGGCAGATAAAGTGGAACAAACATCCAAATAACATACTCTCCGTTGCATAAGAGCTCTGTTTGCGTCCGTTGATGCGCTTCGTCAATAACTTCATCTGCACTGGATCCTGTACGGTCAGATATGAGTTTGACAGCAACCAAGCGGATCGATATTGGTTTGTGAACAGTGTCACACAGAGCAGCAGAGGTTATCCGTTTAGAAAAATGTCAGAAACAATCATATTATGTTTGCAACTCTCATTATTCTTTCATCGTTAGTAGGGGTGAGACAACAGTTAGCTCACAAGACAAGACACGAGATTGAGTTTTTAAACAGTATTTCTATTAAATTCTCATAATCAAAGTACTCAATATTCAAAGTGCAAATAGAGACCAAGTTTGACTTCAAGCATGATACAGAGCTGAGAGATGGTTACAACTACACAGTCCAACCTAAGATAGCTTTCATATTGGGAGATATCTGCATGCATCAGGGAGCTGCTTTCAAAATGCGGGGTATTGAAATAGCATTTGAACGCGCGCTCGCGTTTTACTTTCACTTTCACGCGTATTCTGTGACTAGGAAGCGGCGGTGCTGAGCGCGCATTCTACAAGATGAGATGCTTAGGCTCTGTTGTGCAACAAATCCTCCGCCATGGTCTTGTCAGTCATCTTGTCACTTACTCTCGTCACGTGATCAGTGAACTCTGATTTCTGCTGCACTACGTACGACTCTGCAGCTCGTGTTGGATGAGCTGGATGGGATTGAAGTGACCGTTATCCAACTGAATTAATTCAAAATCAATACCCCGCTTTCAAAATGTTTTCAAAACGCGTTTTACTTTCGCTTTCGCAATCGAGCGTACTCTGTAAATAGGGAGCAGCGGTGCTGAGCGCACATTCTACAAGATCAGACATAGACGCTTAGGCTCTGTTGTGCAACGAATCCTCTGCCATGATCTTGTCAGTCATCTTGTCACGTGATCAGATTCCTGCTGCACTACATATGACTCTGCAGCTCGTGTTGGACGAGCTGGATGAGACTGAAGCGACCGTTATCCAACTGAATTAAATGGTTTTTATTTCTATAAAAAGCAAAACGACAGTAGAGGCGTAATGTAAACATAGAGGTGGCATATTCTATCCTGATTTCACCCACACACTCCGTCATGGCAACATCGCAAGACAGCTTTCCACCTTGACGAGAAATCTCAACACATTTTAATCTCATGGCACGAGATCTCGTCACACCCCTAATCGTTAGCATTTTCATGCATCTTGCAATTGCAACGTGAGGCCTAAAACATACAGAAGACTATGCAAAATAGTTATGCATAAACGCATCTAGCTATGCAACATTGATTTTGTGTGTTGCTGCATTTTGAAATGTGTCAGACTGCAAGACATAAATCAACAAAAATTAACTCAGTGTTGTCACAAGGGGCAAAAGCATACATTTTTAGCCTTTTACGGTCTGTTTCTCTTATAGCTCAACTACTGTCATTGCAAAGCAACAGAATCTTACGGAGCAAGTTAGTAAAAGTTAATTAAACTGTTGTTTGAATGCTGGCACACACATTTAAAGGAAACTCGTTTTGCCACCCTGTTACTGCCAAAGCGAAGCATTATTTTGTTGCTTCGTAAACACCTACATTGCGAAAGATTGTTCATAAATTGGCTAACAACGATTTTCACCATATTTTCTGATAAATTTAGTAGCAAAACTTTACTCGCATTGCTGCTAACATGCACATCATAAATGCTGTAATCTGAAATAAAAATATGCATAAATATGAGATGTGTGAGAAAAACTTCAGAGAGACGTTTGGACCACCTCAAACATGTGTCTGCCAGAGTGTCAGCTTTCATAATCGTGTCTGGTACGCTTCAGAGATTAAGTGCCACAGTAAATGTTGTCTGTTCATGTCCTCATCAGAAGTGCTTCTGTCCTGAAGCTAAAGAAACAGACTGTGGTGCAGGTGATTAGTTAACCTGTTGTTTCACGGACTCAATGAGGCCCTAAAAGTGCAATTCACAAACTGACCTAAGCACTGATATTGCAGCTGCTGAAAACACTTTCAATGAGAATATAATTGTATTTTATCCTTGAAGTTGGTTGTTGCAAAAGTCAGCAATTGTGTCAGTATGCAGTGAGCATTTTATGTGTATTTCAGAGTACTGAAAGATGCTGTTGTAGTAAACAACTAGTTACTTTAAATTGATAACAACTGCTGCAATTTTGCCACAGTGGGTCTCTCTGGGTTGCAGGTGGAAAACTCTCATTTTGTTGTGTTTCTCATCAATAGAAACATGATTTGCAATGCTGCAAGAAACTGGAGCAGATGGTATATTTCAATCTGAATGTAATTCAGCCCCTTTAGGCTGAAATCACTCAACAATATCACCTGGTTAATCAATAAAACGAGTTAGAGATCTAAACTTTACCGTTTAAAGGGAACCTATTATGCCCCTAATATAAGTCTCTGGTGTCTTCAGAATGTGTCTGTGAAGTTTCAGCTCAAAATACCCCACAGATCATTTATTATAGCTTGTCAAATTTGCCGCTATTTTGGTGTGAGCAAAAACACGCCGTTTTTGTGTGCGTCCCTTTAAATGCAAATGAGCTGCTGCTCCCGGCCCCCTTTCCAGAAGAGGGCGGAGCTTTAACAGCTCGCGCTTCGGTTGCTCAACAACAACAAAGCTGGAGAATCTCACGCAGACAAAATGACGACGGTGTTCAGCCTTACATTGTTCAAACCGGAGTCGACACTGATGGAGAGACTCAGGAAGAAGTTACAACTTTTAGACGTTTCTGAATGGTTAGTGGATAAATTTATGTAGTTGCTGTGGAGTTGACTCAACTCATCCACTAGCATGTGCCGTCATGTTAATCTTCTGTGCAAATCCAGCGTTGAATTGACCCTCGTTTGTGAAGCAGTCCGGCGTAAAATGACGGCATGTCAACAACACTCTACTACAACAACTCTTCCTCTTCTCTAAAGCAGCCCAACATGGCCCCGCCCCCTTGTTGCGTGTTTTCAGAGGCGGGGTTTATGTAAATTTTGGGATATGTGGTGTCACTAAGTTAAATAAAGTTGAGTTAAATAAAACTACCCAGCAGGTTGGTCAAACATTTAACCCAACAGCTGGGTTAAAACAACCCAATCTCTGGGTTTGTCCATTTTCAACCCAACTTGGGTTGTTTATTAAAGATAACAGTTTATATAATTAACTTCCATTCGTTAATCACACTTAAAATACAAGGTCAAGTGCTTTGCATTGTGGGATACAGTATTCAACACTACGGTATTGTGCTCTGTTGCACATGCACATAAAGACCGATATAGTAGGTCATCCACATATTCTATGCACAGTATATTGATAGAAATAGATTTTGAGTCTCATTTTAACAAGCTTTTATTCTGAAGCCCTGCATTGTCATGCTTTTCCACAAGCTGTGATTCACAGGTCAAAGTGGCTGTCAACTATTTACCAGAGTAATCTTGAACATTTCAAGCTTGCACATCATAAATTGTGAATGCAGTTGCTCACTGCTAATTGCAGTTTGTAAAACCATTAAAGCTGCACAAATAAGCACTTCTGCTGCAGGCCAGACATCCGCTTTCTTTTTCCCGTCCCTAAACAATATTTTCTTGAGCACAGAATGGCTGTTGTGCTCGGGACTCGCAGGAGAGGCAGCGCAGTATCGGTTCCGTCCGGGACAGCGGCACAGGAGACAGCGTGTCATTGTCCGCGCGGCCTTGACAGTGATTACCTAAGCGAGTAATCAATGTGGGCGTAATGAATGATCTCATTGTGTGCGCAAACGTGCTGGCGGAACAGAGACGTTCTGTGCTGCCCCTCGCGGAAATCACTGCTGCTGATGGGGGGATTGAATTGCCTTGAAAAAGCAAAGCAATTTTCGCTGCCTCCTAAAGCTCTTTGATTAAACTAATAACAGTGAAGACGACAACACAGACGTACTGTCACAAAAGAGCTGGGCGTGTGTCGTGCAGTGTGTGACAACAACAACAACACAAGCACATGTGCCCAGCGAACAGGGAACGTTCTGGCAATGTTCTCTCAAAGTTATGAACAAACGTTCTTCCGGTAACATTAATAGACTGCTCATTCAGAGTTATCTGGTCTTTAATAATGTTCTCAAAAATGAGTTTTATTTGGACGTTCATCTAACGTGTTTTTAAATGTAACTACTTGTTTCAGAACGTTCAGAGAACATTCAAAAGTATCGTTTCCATAATGTTTGAAGATGGTAAAATGGAATGTTTCCTTAAAGGGACAGTTCACCCAAAAATGAAAATTATCCCATGATTTACTCATCCTCAAGCCATTCTAGGTGTATATGACTATCTTCTTTCAGACGAACACAATCAGAGATTTATTAAAAATATCCTGGCTCTATAATGGCAGTGAATGGGGATTGAGATTTTGATGCCCCAAATAAGTGCATCCAACGTCATAAAAGTAATCCATACGGCTCCAGAGGGTTAATAAAGACCTTCTGAAGCAGTGTGTTTTTGTAAGAAAAATATCCATATTTAAAACTTTATAAACTATAATAAATAGCTTCTGGTAGACGGCTGTACGCATCAATTTACGCGAAAGAGTTATTTACATCTCGCAATTCTGACTTTTTTCTCTGAATTCTAAATTTACATCTTGCAATTATAATTTTTTTCTCTGAATTCTGGGTTTACATCTCGCAATTATGACTTTTTTTTTCTTGGAATTCTGAGTTCACATCTTAGAATTCTGACTTTTTTCTCAGAATTCTGTTTACATCTCGCAATTCTGACTTTTTACTCGGAATTCTATTTTACCTCTTGCAATTATAATTTTTTTCTCTGAATCCTGAGTTTACATCTCGCAATTATGCCTATTTTTTCTCGGAATTCTGGGTCTACATCTCGCAATTATGACTTTTTTTCCTCTGAATTCTGAGTTCACATCTTGGAATTCTGACTTTTTTCTCAGAATTCTGTTTACATCTCGCAATTCTGACTTTTTTCTCTGAATTCTGATTTTATCTCTTGCAATTATAATTTTTTTCTCGGAATTCTGGGTTTACATCTCGCAATTATGACTTTTTTTCCTCGGAATTCTGAGTTCACATCTTGGAATTCTGACTTTTTTCTCGGAATTCTGAGTTTACATCTTGCAATTATGCCTATTTTTTCTCTGAATTCTGAGTTCAGATCTCGCAATTCTGACTTTTTTCTTAGAATTCTGAGTTCACAATTTTGTAATTCTGACTTTTTCTCAGAATTCTGAGTTAGCATCTCGTAATTCTGACTTTTTTCTAGGAATTCTAAGTTAAAATTACCTTTTTTTAAAAGTTGCAATTACCTTTTTTATAGTTTTATTGGATTGCATTGGAAATACGCTTCCAAACACACTGACACGCCTCATAACCGTGAGTTTGCAAGACCTGCAGCTGCTTTCTTGCAGTCTGTGTTTTGATTTCGAGACTTGTGCACTGAGGAATGACCACTATCAAGGGTGAACTTACTCAGCTTTAAAGGGTCAGAAGAGTCAACTAAATCCATGCATGAGGTGTTTGGGGAGGTTTGAGTCCGTGACCTGAACAAATCCTCAAGACAGCAAGTTTCCATAAAAGATGAGTCAGGCAGACGCCAGACTCTTCTTGTTCCTGTTCGGACAGGATGTTGACTGCTGCACACCACGGATTGTGTTTCAGCAGCTAAATTAATGACTCCTGTCATACTCTGGGTAAATTTGTGTAGTGTGACCCTCGGATAAGGACATGAGAGGGACAGACTGACATTATTAGTTTGACAAACCAGGAAAGTGAAAGTATGGTCAGTGCTGGTGGGCATGTGAATCTTACGTAAGAGCTGGAAAGATTGGAAACTACAGCCATTTGACAGTTGAACATGTCCGGAGGGCAGCAGATAATCAGTAACCTCAGATTTACACAACAGTTTGAGCACACCATTATAATGAATACTGAAGCACTGCTGGATGCAACACTGGCTGTGTCCCAAAACCTGCTGAGCAGCAAAGCTGTGATGTGAGCAGCACTTCTGAAACATCTGATGACTCAAAATACTGTCCATATTTGGAGCCATCTTCTGAAGCCAAATGCTGTACAAGCCCAAAACCTCTGTCTATGTTTGGAGAGCAACTATGATGTCCAAAAACCTTTATGCTACTATGTTGGCCAAAAATTAAAGGGGTGGTTGATTATGATTTGACTTTTTTAACTTTAGTTAGTGTGTAATGTTGCTGTTTGAGCATAAACAACATCTGCAAAGTTACAACACTCAAAGTTCAATGCAAAGAGAGATATTTTCTTTTACAGAAATCGATTTTTAATGGCTGATAGGGACTACAACAAGCTTCTTCCTGGGTTAGTGACATCACTAACCCCAAAATTTGCATAAATCCCGCCCCCGAGAACATGCAACAAAGGGGGCGAGGCCCCATGTTGGGCTGCTTTAGAGAAGAGGAAGAGTTGTTGTAGTAGAGTGTTGTTGACATGCCAGCATTTTACACCGGACTGCTTCACAAACGAGGGTCAATTCAACACAAAAGATTAACATGACGGCACATGCTAGTGGATGAGTTGAATCAACTCCACAGCAACTACATAAATTTATCCACTAACCATTCAGAAACGTCTAAAAGTTGTAACTTCTTCCTGAGTCTCTCCATCAGTGTCGACTCCGGTTTGAACAATGTAAGGCTGAACACCGTTACTGACAATCCTCATTTTGTCTGCGTGAGATTCTCCAGCTTTGTTGTTGTTGAGCGACCGAAGCGCGAGCTGTTAAAGCTTCTGGAAAGGGGGCCGGGAGCAGCAGCTCATTTGCATTTAAAGGGACACACACAAAAACGTTTGAAAATTACTGTATTGCTTGCTTAAAATGAACCCAAAATTGTTGGAAATTAACATTTATTAATATGTTTAATAAAAAAATTAACATTTATTAATAAGTTTAATGAATAATAATTTAACAATAAACATTTATTAAATTGCTTATTAATAAATGTTCACCTTTTGATTATTATTGTTGCCTCTAGTAATTATGCGTCTGATTTTTAATTTCCACCCTATTTTGGGTTCATTTTAAGCCAGACATATAGTCATTTTAAACAATAGTTGAGTTAAATAAAACTACCCAGCAGGTTGGTCAAACATTTAACCCAACCGCTGGGTTAAAACAACCCAATCACTGGATTTGTCCATTTTCAACCCAACTTGGGTTGTTTTTAACCCAGCATTTTTTAGAGTGTAATATGTCAACAAAATGGAACAAGAATTTTCAACCTAGCTTTATCCAAAGTTCAAATTTCTGCTCTGAAAATGTATGCAAATTAGTGCATATTTAATTGGATAATACCTGATTTGCATATTTAAAGTTGTAATACAAAAAATGCAATTTTTAATGTAACCAATCATCTGGGGAAGTATGGTGATATTGATTAGATGTCTTGTCTTTAATAAATGCTGCGCATGTATTTACGCACAAAAATGCTGAGACTCTGTATGCACTTTTGGCAAAGCTGCACACACTTATGATGCCCAAGGTTGGCGAGCCATTACTTACCAGTCCATCACAGTTACTGATGGCCACTGAGGCCTTCGGCATGTCCGTTACATCCCCGGTAAACACACAGTCTCCGAGCATCCGCTCTTTGGCCTGCTCCTCAAAATCCTCCTGCCACTGAACAAAAGCTCCAGGGGCCACGAGTCTCCTGTTGGCCCTCAGGCGCAAGTGCAGCTCTTTTCCAAACACCGTGACGTTGAAGAACAGCTGTTGCCCGTTCAAGGCCGTGTGAGGCGTAACGGGGGCGTCGCGCGGGACCCGTTTCCTGCCGGAAGGTGACGCTCTCGCTGAAAGCACGTGAGACACGAACCGGCCGCGCGCGTCCGTGCTGAACGGGACCATCAGACCGAATTCACTCAATTTACCGGAGAGATTCCCTGACAAAAACAAACAAGATTTTATTATTGACAGAAGATTGCATTAAAAACTTGTGTATACTTATATAAACATGAGACAAAGCGAGATACGCAAAATTAAAATAAATATTAAATGCATGAACAATTTACTAAAATAAGGGGGGAGGAATGTTTTATGAATATAAAAAGTTATAATGTTCAATGCATGCACAAATTCGTATGCATGCTCTTTCTTTCTCGCTAAACGTTCTTACTTGTGAATAACAACCAGGTGTGGAATATTACTGTTCACACTGAAAAACAAAGATAAAGACATAAATCAGCTTCTCTTACCATGAGATTTTGCAGCCTGTCTATAGTCCAGAAATAAGAGGTTTATCGTACAGTACATGAATAGATAAATATAATCCATAGCTGTGGCAGTGAGAGCCAATGCACGAGACTTTTCTTCTGGAAGTACACTGAAAACTCTCCTCCTGGACGCGTTTCATGAGGAACAGTGTGTTTGAGAAAGTTGTGAGGAACTGCAGAGCATTGCGAGTGTCACTCCAAACTCCAGACTGACGGACACGGGGAGTTTCTGCAGAGTTCTGATGGACTGAAGTGGACTGGACTCAGACGGGACAGCCCCATCACTGAGAGCTCATGACGACAGCTCGAGCAGGAGAAAAAAAGAAGACAAGACCGCCTGAAGCTCCACACACGTGGAAAAACGCGGCTTTAATGGTGAAATATGCTTTTAATCAGAGAGAATTCGTTGGTTGAAAGTGGTTAAATGCCTTGGAGAGTCTCTGTGGTGCTTTTGTTTAACACTTTCGCGCATTTACACTTCGGCGGAAAAAGGCAACTTTTGAAAAAGGCATTTAAAGTGATAGTTCACCAAAAAAACTAAAGTTCTGTCATCAGTTATGCACCAATAAAGCAAGTCATAAAAACAGTTTATGCACTATATTCCAATTCAATTTTTGAAATGCGAAGTCCTTAACAGACCCTGCCTGCTGTTTCAATAAAAATGAAAATAATGTTGTAGAAGTGGAAATAAACTGCGAACGGGTGTTTAATAATATTAAAAGTGTTTATTGGGTAGGGTTAGGGGAAGGTGTAGGGAGAAAACACTAAGAAAATGCTGCTATTGTCACTTAGTGTAAATAAAATATATATTGCTATTTTCACTTAGTGTAAATAGCATCTATCGCTAAGAAAATACACCATTTTCACTTAGTGTAAATAGCATCTATTGCAAAGAAAATACGCTATTTTCACTTAGCGTAAATAGCATCTATCGCTATGAAAATACGCTATTTTCACTTAGCGTAAATAGCATCTATCGCTAAGAAAAACGCTGTTTTCACTTAGTGTAAATAGCTATTATCGCTAAGAAAATACGCTATTTTCACTTAGTGTAAATAGCATCTATCGCTAAGAAAATACACCATTTTCACTTAGTGTAAATAGCATCTATCGCAAAGAAAATACGCAATTTTCACTGTGTAAATAACATCTATCGCTAAGAAAATACGCAATTTTCACTTAGTGTAAATAGCATCTATCGCCAAGAAAACACGCTATTTTCACTTAGTGTAAATAGTATCTATCGCTAAGAAAAACGCTATTTTCACTTAGTGTAAATAGCATCTATCGCTAAGAAAATACGCTATTTTCACTTAGTGTAAATAAAATATATATTGCTATTTTCACTTAGTGTAAATAGCATCTATCGCTAAGAAAATACACCATTTTCACTTAGTGTAAATAGCATCTATTGCAAAGAAAATACGCTATTTTCACTTAGCGTAAATAGCATCTATCGCTATGAAAATACGCTATTTTCACTTAGCGTAAATAGCATATATCGCTAAGAAAAACGCTGTTTTCACTTAGTGTAAATAGCTATTATCGCTAAGAAAATACGCTATTTTCACTTAGTGTAAATAGCATCTATCGCAAAGAAAATACACCATTTTCACTTAGTGTAAATAGCATCTATCGCAAAGAAAATACGCAATTTTCACTGTGTAAATAACATCTATCGCTAAGAAAATACGCAATTTTCACTTAGTGTAAATAGCATCTATCGCCAAGAAAACACGCTATTTTCACTTAGTGTAAATAGCATCTATCGCTAAGAAAAACGCTATTTTCACTTAGTGTAAATAGCATCTATCGCTAAGAAAATACGCTATTTTCACTTAGTGTAAATAGCTACTATCGCTAAGAAAATATGCTATTTTCACTTAGTGTAAATAGCTACTATCGCTAAGAAAATATGCTATTTTCACATAGTGTAAACAGCATCTATCACTAAGAAAAACGTTATTTTCGCTTAGTGTAAACAGCATCTATCACTAAGAAAAACGCTATTTTCACTTAGTGTAAATAGCATCTATCGCTAAGAAAAACGCAATTTTTTACTTAGTGTAAATAGCATCTATCGCTAAGAAAATACGCTATTTTCACTTAGTGTAAATAGCTACTATCGCTAAGAAAATATGCTATTTTCACATAGTGTAAATAGCATCTATCGCTAAGAAAACACGCTATTTTCACTTAGTGTAAATAGCATCTATCACTAAGAAAATATGATATTTTCACTTAGTGTAAATAGCCGCTGCCATGTTTGTATGTATCACTGTATGTTACTGTGGGTCGTTAAACATATCCATCGTAAAACAGTTGTCAAATATTAAATGTTTAGCTAATTATATTTTACCACACGCAAAACTAAAAGCGTTGTGTTTGAATTCTCTCTCGTCTTTGTGAACTGTAAGCCCCACCTTCTTTGATCTGATTGGCCATCATTTTGACATTGACGCACGCTGTTAGACCGCTGAGGCAGACCAGCCTCAAAATGTACATTTTTAAACTGTCTGCCATTCTAACAACAAACAGCGTTGCGTAATGGAGAGCAACATTAAGATATATCAAATGTTGGGGAAGACAGTTTGGCCATTTCCAATTATAGGGGGGAACTTAAACAAAAAATTAATACAATTATTATGTTTTGCTAAATTTGGTTGCATTATTACCTTAAGGTATTGACTGAATGCATACGAGAAAATGAATTTACCTAGTGGTCAGTGGATTATTTGTAATTAAATGATATTTAGCCTACTCTATGTGTGACCCTGGTATAAATACCATAGTTAAAATCATTTAAGACTGTTTGAAGTGCAGCTCCCCCTACTGGATGAGGATGCAGGCGCTCCAGTGCTGACAAATTAGCATTTTTTGAATAAATTAGTTGTGCTGCAGGATAGACTGTGATTAGTGATAGACCAACATATAATTATGAAAGATAAACTCTTTCTAGGAACATAGAGGTCACCATCTGACTGAATAACAGCAACATCAGAAATCAGTCAATTTACAAAAACCATCCAGCAACACTCTTGTCCACGCACACTTCTGCTTGTTAGAGGTCTGGCGTTTCTTTCACATGGAATCAGCCCTTTTTTCCACATATTCAGCAGTACCTTTCAAAGGTCTTTGATGACCGAACTCATGAAGTAGATGCTGAGAGTGTTCAGAGGTCTGACTCAGGTGTGACTCAGAGGTGAATCGGTCTTGTTAAGGCGGTCTTGTTCCAGCTGTACTGAGTCACATGCAGCCCTTTATAGCGATTGTTTTGTCCAGCATAAACAGTCCAGGAAGCCTCGTTGCTTGGTTTTATGTTAGTCATTCATTAAAGGAATAGTTCAGCCAAAATGAACATTTTGTCATCATTTACTGACCCTCATGTCATTCCATCCCATGCTATTTTCTTTCTGCTCTTTTGCATGCAACAAAAGCGGATGGTGATTTATACCATATATCATGATACTTTTATGGTTTTTAATGTATTTTTTGGAGCTTTGCCATGACTCTAAATGAACAACGTGATCAAAACTGATTGATAGTTTAGACGTTTTTATCAAGTAAAAGCCTTTTAGTATAATTGTACAAACGTCCTCCTTCAGCTCGTGCTTCACGTGTCTTTACGCTGTGAAATCTGCACTGATTATTTTTTATATTGTTAGTAATATTTCAAGATGAGCTGAAGCAGCTTTGGTTTACTTGATTATCCAGACATCATTTTATAGAAAAATCATGAGTGCCAAATATGATCATCAGGCTTTCGAGGAAGGTTTATTTGTTCATCTCTCAATCATTGTATTGCATTGCATTATATATTTTAAATCTACAGACCTTTGATCATTTAAATATCATCTTTCTAAGATATATTATTGGCAGATATTGAGTGACGACTGATATTTATATGCATTTTATGTAAGTCTCTGCTATACTGTCATAAAGGTCTCACTGATCTTACTTTTTGTCCATATAAATATGAGCATCTGCACCAAATTGCATATTTTTGCTTATTTTAAGCCTCTGAATAAAATTTACGTCCAGCCATTGTCTGGTTCAGTGTGTCTTTGCCATCACCAAATGAAATCACAAAACCTTTTCAAACCAAATTCTCCAAACACTCCCCCCATCTGTCATTGGTCAGTCAAACAGATAGTCCTGCCCCCAACTCACGTCATTGGTTGAGCCAGAAGTTGACATGCGATCCCTACCACAAACTCTCTGTGCAAGCACAAAGTACACTTTCAGTAAGCAGCATTAAAGGAGTCCTATAATGTCCCTTTCACAAGATGTAATATAAGTCTCTGGTGTCTCCAGAATGTGTCTGTGAAGTTTCAGCTCAAAATCCCCCACAGATCATTTATTATAGCTTGTCAAATTTGCCCCTATTTGGGTGTGAGCAAAAACACGCCGTTTTTGTGTGTGTCCCTTTAAATGCAAATGAGCTGCTGCTCCCGGCCCCCTTTCCAGAAGAGGGCGGAGCTTTAACAGCTCGCGCTTCGGTCGCTCAACAACAACAAAGCTGGAGAATCTCACGCAGACAAAATTACGATGGTGTTCAGCCTTACATTCGACACTGATGGAGAGTTACAACTTTTAGTACAACTTTTAGACGTTTTTGAATGCTTAGTGGATAAATTTATGTAGTTGCTGTGGAGTTGATTCAACTGATCGACTAGCATGTGCCGTCATGTTAATCTTTTGTGCAAATCCAGCGTTGAATTGACCCTCGTTTGTGAAGCAGTCCGGCGTAAAATGACGGCATGTCAACAACACTCTACTACAACTCTTCATCTTCTCTAAAGCAGCCCAACATGGCCTCACCCACTTTGTTGCATGTTCTCGGGGGCGGGGTTTATGTAAATTTTGAGGTTTGTGATGTCACTAACCCGGGAAGAGGCTCGTTGTAGTCCCTACCAGCAATTAAAAAGCAATTTCTGTAAAAGAAAATATCTCCCTTTGCATTGAACTTTGAGTGTCGTAACGTTGCAGAAGTTGTTTATGCTCAAACAGCAACATTACACACTAACTAAAGTTAAAAAATCATAATCAACCACCCCTTTAACGGTTCACTGCCAACATTCTGAAGTAGTTATAAGATTAGCATGTAAACATTCACCACGGGCGTTTATTAGTCACAGTATGAATACAGATTCTGACAGAGCCAATATAAACAGAAAAAGAAAAGTGAATAACATTTACAGAACAAAAGATCACTTATGCTGCATGAGCTTCAATCAATTGTCAAAAAATTATAGTTAAAAAGCCTTGATTTCATACAACTTTCCCACAGAGGATAATAAAAAAAAACTTTTTTCTGCTGAGCTGTGCTCTAGCTGTCAATTATTCAACCCTTAACGCTGTATAGATCTAAAGGATTCAGAGGATAACGGGCTTGAACAACCTTTGCATTTCATTGATTTTTAAACACGTTTGAAACAGGACTTTGTTAAAGGTGTCATGAACTGCTGTTGTTTTATTGTTTTATAATGTTTCCTGGGGTGCACTTATAATGTTAGTATGCTTTTTACATCAAAAACTGACATAATTTAGAAATAAAAGGCATTTTTCCTACCCTGATTTTAGCCCTCTTATTTGAATGCTCTTTTTTAAGGGGCGTGTCTGCTGTGAGACTTCAGTGTAAACGCCCACTGCTGTGATTGGCTGACATCTTTGCATGTGAAATAGCTAAGTGTTATTCTCTGGAAAACTTTTAGCACGTTTTTACTATTACAGCTCTCAAGGTTTACTAATCGTGAAAAGTGTTGATTATAGCATTATATTTAGATTGTGGCATGAAAGGTTGCACTGATGATCACAGACGTGTTGTTGAGCGCATGAAAGCAGTGATCTCGTCATTACAACTCAATTTCTGCACACTAACGAATGCTCTCATCATAACTAACAGTGCAAACTCGATGTAACTAAGAGATTCGTTGAATAAAATGAGAGTTTTGGCGCGAGTCCAGAACTCAGTCACTGATAAACTTGTGCTGTTTGATTGACAGCTCCAGCAATTGTAAAGGGAGCGTTCTTTGATCGCTTTCTATATATAATTTAAACAACATGAATTTGAGCGTTTAGTCACTGGTTTGATTTACTGACACATAGACAAAGAACATCTGACTGTACATGAATCATTACATATCAGATCAGGCATTAGAATCAACAGTTACTCACATGTTGTTGCATTACTGTCGAGTCCATATCGCAAAAGTCTGTTTGCAAAGCCTGCGCCGAAATGCAATTGATTTACCAAAGAATCCACAGTGAAATGTACCAAATACAAATAAATAAAGCTCAACTGAGACATTCACATTGTTAAAAGTAAATAACCATATTCCTAGCATTGGATCCTTTGAAAGGTAATGTTATTTTAGTCCTGTATCGCACTTCTCTCCTCCTCATCTCACTAACACACCATTGCAGTGATGAAGTAGGCGCTGATTTCTTCTGTGGAGGTGGTGTTTCACTTATATGAGGCACATTCCAAGACGAGTCGTTCTCTGGGTGTAAATTCATATGTACATTCATTCTGTTAATGAAGCTAAAGTGACACTGAGTTGATTTGACTGAACAAACTGACCTTTTAAGTTAGTTATTTTTTCACTTAATAAGGAGCAGATCACCGGTGCTACAACCTGTAAAGTGAGCCGCCGTGTTTCTATTTAACATATAAAGTATTTTTATACTGTGACCCATTAAAGCTGCAGATGATCTTTGCCGCCACTGCAGTGTTGGTACCAGATGAATACGCTTCTCTAATGGAGTTTATGTCAAAGTGTGACAGATGAAGCTTTAATTAGCACCGCAGAAGCTTCAGCTGTCGTCTGTGAAGGGAAATGTGGAGTTCGGTGCAGCCCAGGGCCGCTCACCTCTCAATGCGGCTCTTTGTTTGGCTTATTCTTCACTTTCTCTGAAGCGCCGGCTCGAGTTTCAGCTTGGAGAAGATCTCAGCGGATCTGGAAGTCTTTTCAAAGTGCCGGCCGCCATATCGTCCGCAGCGCTGCGCTCTCAGAAGACGCTTATCTACAGATGCAGATACAGTAGGCAGTGCCTGTGCTCTCGATAGCAACACAAGTGCACATTTACTCCTTCCTGAGAGACATAAAACACCTTTTCACCTTTTCAAGATTCACCTCTCAGCAAGACATTTGGACAGATATACACAGAAGTAGAAGAACAACAAAATAATTGTGATAAAGAAACAGGCTGATGATTCATTTCATCCTTACTTTCAGGAAGAGTTCACCTAAAAATCAATGTCATGAGGGTGATTAAATGCTGATTTAATATTCATTTTTGGCTGAATTGTTCAGTAGGGCAACATTTGTCTAAAGGCCTGTTCACACCAAGAACGATAATTATACAGATAATTATATTAGCATCCACACCAGCAGTTAAAGTTATAAAGTCAGAATTGTGTGTTATAAAGTCAGAATTTTGTGATATAAAGTCAGAATTGTGTGTTATAAAGTCAGAATTTTGTGATATAAAGTCAGAATTGTGTGTTATAAAGTCAGAATTGCGAGATATAAAGTCAGAATTTTGTGATATAAAGTCAGAATTGCGAGTTATAAAGTCAGAATTGCGAGTTATAAAGTCAGAATTGCGTGATATAAAGTCAGAATTGCGAGATATAAAGTCAGAATTGTGTGATATAAAGTCAGAATTTTGTGATATAAAGTCAGAATTGTGTGTTATAAAGTCAGAATTGCGAGATATAAAGTCAGAATTTTGTGATATAAAGTCAGAATTGCGAGTTATAAAGTCAGAATTGCGAGTTATAAAGTCAGAATTGCGAGATATAAAGTCAGAATTGTGAGATATAAAGTCAGAATTGCGTGATATAAAGTCAGAATTGCGAGATATAAAGTCAGAATTGTGTGATATAAAGTCAGAATTGCGAGATATAAAGTCAGAATTGCGAGATGTAAAGTCAGAATTGCGAGTTATAAAGTCAGAATTGCGAGATATAAAGTCGGAAATGCGAGATATAAAGTCGGAATTGCGAGTTATAAAGTCGGAATTGCGAGATATAAAGTCGGAAATGCGAGATATAAAGTCGGAATTGCGAGTTATAAAGTCGGAATTGCGAGATATAAAGTCGGAAATGCGAGATATAAAGTCGGAATTGCGTGATATAAAGTCAGAATTGCGAGATATAAAGTCAGAATTGCGAGATATAAAGTCGGAATTGCGAGATGTAAAGTCAGAATTGCGAGTTATAAAGTCAGAATTGTGAGATATAAAGTCGGAAATGCGAGATATAAAGTCGGAATTGCGAGTTATAAAGTCGGAATTGCGAGATATAAAGTCGGAAATGCGAGATATAAAGTCGGAATTGCGAGTTATAAAGTCGGAATTGCGAGATATAAAGTCGGAAATGCGAGATATAAAGTCGGAATTGCGAGTTATAAAGTTGGAATTGCGAGATATAAAGTCGGAAATGCGAGATATAAAGTCGGAATTGCGTGATATAAAGTCAGAATTGCGAGATATAAAGTCAGAATTGTGAGATATAAAGTCAGAATTGTGAGATATAAAGTCGGAAATGCGAGATATAAAGTCGGAATTGCGAGTTATAAAGTCGGAATTGCGAGATATAAAGTCGGAAATGCGAGATATAAAGTCGGAATTGCGAGTTATAAAGTCGGAATTGCGAGATATAAAGTCGGAAATGCGAGATATAAAGTCAGAATTGTGTTATAAAGTCAGAATTGCATGATATAAAGTCAGAATTGCGAGTTATAAAAGTATCACAGAATGATCTTGTGTGTCACGTGTCGTATATTCCAAGTTTTCTGAGGTTATACGATAGGGTTTGGTAAAAAAAAAATTGAAATTTAATATATTATTTAACGAAAATCCTGACCTTGGCCGTTGGTCTTCTGTGCTCGACTGTGTGTTCATGAGACTCTACTAGCACCGCAGTGAGAAATCAAGATTTCACAACATGAAATACAATCCATGTATTTTCTTCTTTTTTGGGATTTCTAGCTCATGTTGCTTTTTCTGGGTGAGTTGGAGTGAACTGGAGTCTCACGAACACAAAGCCGAGTGCAGAAGGTCAGGATTTTTGTTAAATAATACATTACATTTCAGTTTGTTTTTCACCAAACCCTATCGTACACCTCCAGAACACTTGGAATATATAAAACATGGCCTGACCCCCTTTGTTGTGTGTTCACGAGGGCAGGGTTTATGTAAATTTTAGGTTTAGTGATGTCACAACCCAGGAAGAAGCTCGTTTGTTGTAGTCCTTAAAAAGCAATTTCTGCATTTGCATTGAACTTTGAGCGTCGTAACTTTGCAAATGTTGTTTATGATCAAACAGTAACATTACACACTAACTAAAGTTAAAAAAGTGATATCATAATCAATGACCCCTTTAAAAATTCTCCTTTTGTGGTCCAAAAAAGAAAAAAATAATGGCATAAGGCATTAGAAACAACACCAGGGTGAATAAATGATGACTTAATTTTTATATTAGGGTGAACTATCCCTTTAAGACTCTTTCCATCCTAATTGGCAACACAAACTGCACATCAAACAGAATGACACATGAAGTTACACAGGAGTTTGAGGCTAAACTCTCCTCTGCTGTGTCTGGCACTGAGCTGCTTTAATCTGCAGCGCTCTGGTTTCATTTTCATTAATCCAAGAGGACTCACAATGTGATTAAACCCCTAACAACTTCCGTACCTGCAGATAAGCCTGATGTGCGCGTACAGCGAGCAGAGATCTGGAGTATCAGTGTTTCAAAGCGAACTGCAGGAGCGTGTGGAGGGGACGTGTTTTCCTCTCGAGCTCCTCAATGCAGGACGGGAAATTTACTGAGGAATCACTACCAACACACATTATTGATCTTCTCACACACATACACTATTGTTAGGCTACACTTACGTTTGAGAACCAGAGTTGTTAATGCTAACTAAACTAAAACTACTTTAAAAAGCAAAACTATCTAAAATAAGTCATGATCTTGAACACACCACAATCATTGAGAAGGTGTTTTGTCATTGGCTGAATCAGCTCTGAACATGTTTACTTGACTCGTATCAGCAAATATTTACAAACCCCAAACTGCTCCAGCAGAAGCCAGCGGCACGTCTCACACACATTAGTTTCGTGTTTGCATGGTAGAAGGACTTCCTCTGAAACCACAGGACAAACAAATCATGTGCAAGTTGCTGTAAGCAATATTTTTAATAACATGCAAAAAATGTTGCTACTACCTGGCAGAAGTCAGTGAAAGTGGTGCTTATCAAACTTACTGCCTTATCTTGTTTTATAAGGCTCGGGTCCCTCCTTCAATGTGGGATTTTTTCATCCATTTTGAAAATGGTGCACTTGATCACTTAATGCAAACTCTCCTCAAAAACACACATGATCTGAGGAATCAATCAAACACTGCAGGACGACACACGTTCAAATTTAATCATTACTGCTAAAGGCTTCGTCACATCTGCTTTTGCTGATATGTTTTAATCCCTGGATTGTTGGGTCATTTTTGAGCGAAAGAAAATCTGTTTTTTAATTAATTTTTTTTTTTTACTTCATCAGAATGGTACAAAACTTGGTAAAGGTTTTGGCACTTGCTGTGTGAACACACACAAAAAAAATCATGGACATGATTTGGGTCCTGAAAAAAATAGTCACAGTTGTATTGGAAATGAATGGGAGATGAATTTCATCTATTGGAAACGTTTAGTACTGCGCCCAAACAAAATCTTACCGAAAGCTAATTTTTAAAGATATCAACCTCAAATTTAAAACACAACTTGTTTAGATTCATTACTTTGATTTTCTCACAGTTTTAGAGTCAAATGTTTTTTTCGGAAAATATATATATTTATATATGTTTTTTGTGTGTGTGTTTTTATTTATTTATTTTTTTACTTTTTTCCAAGTTCACTTATTTAAATGTTTTTCACTTCAGCAATCATCCGCCAAGTGTCTTCTTTAAAAAGAGATCAAAGTGAAGTCTATGGTCCAAAACATTCAGGATTTACAACAGTTTATGTTGGAAATTTCATTTTCAGGTCTATGTTCAGAATGCTCAAAAAGTGACTAAATAGATTATAACTACTGCATAAATAGAATTTAGTATCATAAAATACAAAATATAAAATAAACATTATCAATCTAAAATCATTTAATTGAAATAAAAAAAATCAGTCATTTTTGACCGACACACAAGCAGCATCAGAGGGTCAAAGGGGCTATATGTAGAATTCAGAAACCCTTGTTATTAGCGACACCGGTGGCCGTTAAGTGAACTGCAGCAGCAACTTTTTTCTGCTTGCGCTGGCACTCGTGCACACGTAACGTACAAGAGACTGAATGTGATTCAAGGCCCTGAAATACTCACAGCAAAGTTTTTTTTTTCTTTTTTCATTCTAGTAAAAAGTTAGCAAGATCGTAAGGTGCCCTTGAGTGTTTTCAAAAAAGGCACCTATAAATAAAATGCATTTTTTATTATTATTTACCACTAGCAGCAGTGAGTATTGATAGTCATTTATATTTCAGCGTGTTGACTGTTTGTGTGTTTCGGTTGGAGCAGCATGTGTTTTGCCTCTGCACATAATTCGAGCTCAACCACACGATAACGTCACAGAAAATACCCCCCTTTTAAGCCAGCGAACCTTCGGCTCGTCTCTTCCTCTTTTCCACAGACAATTAAAAACCACAAGCCTCTGAAGCCCCTCTAATGAGAGCCTAATCCTACCCATGATGCAAAGCATGTTCTCCTCCGTACCCTCCATCCTGGATGATTCCAGATGCCAAACACTTCTAGGAATATGTTATTATAGCTGTTTACATGCAAAGCCCCATATGGAGACGTGCATACTATACAGACAGACACATCCTGTACTTTTTTTTTATATATGAATATATTTATATGAATAATAAATGCTTTTATTTTTGCTTTTTTTTTTCTCTGATAACAGATAAAAAATAAGTGATAATTTGGAATGGCATACCACTCGATTGATTTTGACATTTTGTTAATATTTTAAATCAAATTTTATTTTAATTTTAGTTGAAGTTTTTATAATTTGTTGCGTTTTTGTCATTTTTATTAGTTTATTTTTATTAGGTTTAGTTTAAGTTATTTTAATACTACAGCTTAATGAAAATGAGAAATAAAATAAGTTGGGTTTTTATATTTTATTTTATTTTAGTTAATTTAATTTCAAGTAATGATTTTTAGTTTTATTGATATACTATTATAGTTTTTGTTAATATTTTGAATTAGTTTTTTTTTAGTTTAGCTACTTTTGCTTTGTTTTTGTCATTTTTATTAAGTTTTACTTTAGTTTTAGTTATTTTAATACACTGAAAACCATTCCTTTAAGATCCTACTAAAAATCACTCACAGTTTCAGCAGGCAATAAACAAACACACTCCTGTTACCAAAGATTTTTAATGGAGACCGCCATTATGAAAGTCTTCATCATGAAAAACGCTCATTTATAAAACAAACATCACAGTTACTGCAGCCTTCAAATGTTAAAAAAAGAACAGAGTGAATAAACTATACAAGCAAATGCACGTCAAATAATCACCCGAGCTACACGTGACATAAAAAGAGTCCTGTTAAATTAAAAATAGGTTAATAATAGATGTGAGATACCTGCTGCACGGAAAGAGAAAATTACCACAAATCACATTAATAAAGAAGAAAAACAGCATCCACAGCTGAGACATGATGAATATTCATGCAACATCTGGTCATTTCATGTTTTCAGTTCCTCACAGTGTGTTTGAGTGGATTTGAACTGTTGAATAGCGTCGGTCAAGAACAGTTGAAACCCAACATGGACGTCCTGGTGAGTGATGAACACGAGTGTTTCTCAGATGAACTCTCCTCTGAACGGAAGCCCGTGGCGGTTCTGCTGTTGCCAGCGGTGACGGAGACGGCAGAGGGTTGAGTCTCTCAGGTCCTCAAACTCAGAGAAGCCCAACTGATTCAACAGCTCATAAACTCCAGCCTGAGACGCCACCTGAACACAAAACACACACACACACACACACACACACACACACAATTCAATGAACGTTCATTCATTTTTGCACCAGATTGTGTCGTTCCTCTTCCTGTCATTCAATTCAAATGTGGCCAATTCTGACACACAAAGACAAATCTTAAAATCGTAACGGTGCTTGACCCGGCTCTCGTTGGGGCCGGTGAACTGGTGACATCTGGTCATGACGGGGTGAAGGAGCGGCAGAAACACACAGTGTAAAGCAGCACAGCAGGACGGGTTTACTTTAGCTCTGTTGACACAAGCAGAAACTGAGCTAATAAACTAGCTGAAAAAAGTCAAGGACACAGAATGAAAGAAGAAACTACAGGAGTCACAACACAGTCTGAACCGCTGAACCTATCCATCCCTCTATCCATCCATCCATCCATCCACTCACCCACCTATCTACCTACCTATCCATCCATCCATCCATCCATCTATCTATCCATCTATCCATCCATCTATCCATCCCTCTATCCATCCATCCATCCATCCATCCACTCACCCACCTATCTACCTACCTATCTACCTACCTATCCATCCATCCATCCATCCATCCATCCATCTATCCATCTCTAATCATCCATCTGTCTTGTCTGTCTGTCTGTCTATCCATCCATCCATCCATCCATCTCTATCTATCCATCCATCCATCCATCCATCTATCCATCTCTAATCATCCATCTGTCTTGTCTGTCTGTCTGTCTATCCATCCATCCATCCATCTCTATCTATCCATCCATCCATATCCATCCATCTATCCAGCTATCCATTTATCCATCTCTAATCATCCATCTGTCCATCTATTTCTCAATTTATCCATCCATTCAATCAATTTATCCATTCATCCATCCATCCGTTCATCCATCCATCCTGTCTATATATCTATCCATCCATTTTGTCTATCTGTCTATATATCTATCCATCCATTTTGTCTGTCTATCCATCCATCCATCCATCTCGTCTGTCTATCCGTCTGTCCATCCATCCATCCTGTCTGTCCATCTATCTATCCATCCATCATCCAGCCATCCATCCAACCATTTATCCATCCATCCATCATGCATCAATCAATTTATCCACCCATCCATCCACTCAACCATCCATTTATCCATCCATCTATCTTGTCTATATATCTATCCATCCATTTTGTCTGTCTATCCATCCATCCATCCATCCATCCGTTTATCCATCCATCCATCCATCTTGTCTATATCTCTATCCATCCATTTTGTGTATCTGTCTATCCATCCATCCATCTTGTCTATCTATCTATCCGTCCATCCATCCATCCGTCCATCCTGTCTGTCCATCTATCTGTTTATCCATCCATCATCCATTTATCCATCCATTTATCCATCCATCCATCCATCCATTTATCATCCATCCATCAGCCATTTATCCATCCATTTATCCATCCGCCCATCCAACTAGCAACTGCCTAGTAACTCCCTAGCAACCATGCAAAGCACCATACCAATGGCTTAGTATAATATAAGCTTCAAACTTTAAAATTTCAATTTGTATTAAACTTTGTCAAATCAACATTCACAGTTAGTTTTGACAAACTTTCCTTTTCCAGTCACACATGGTTAGTATCTGTGGTTGTTGTCATTCTGAGAGCTGTAGTTGTGGTCTTGTGGATCATCTGGCCTGTTTCAAGGGAAACCCAATCACAAATGAGAGTTTATGCTGAGACGCACAGCTGGATTCAGGTATTAAACACTCGAGGTACCCATAGTTCCCTGCATCAGGTGCCAATGGGATCTGGACCGACTCCCACCGGCAGCTATAAAAATAACAAACACTGGGCACAAAGAGGAAAGAGCGCAGACAAACACTCGACTGCAGTAAAACGACAGAGAACGCAGATGTTATGAGTGCAGAACACCATCCATCATCCTCTGCTGCTCTTTAGTGAGAGAAATCCTGACAAACACACCATATTAGCAGCTGTAAATCTCCTGACAGACACACACAGTGATACAGTGAGAATATCACCTCAAACACCGATCACATGACCTTAAAGGAGCAGTTCACCAAATAAAGTCATTGTAGCGAAATGCGTTCCTCAGTTTGGGTTGAAGGGATTTTATAAAACAGACTGAACTCGAGTTTATCAACAGTCTTTTAGACTTTATATAAGACAATTGCTCATAATTTACTACTTAAATTGAGCCAAAATGTGACTTTCATCCAGTTCCAGATCTCCCCATCCACACAAAGTCGTGCTAAAATCACAAATGTAGTGCGTTTTCACAGAGATCGCTCCGTGTTTTTATAATGCAGGAATGTCTTCAATACGGTTCATTCCACTTCAAAGATCCAGAGCTGAATCTGCCGCTCACAACACGCGCTTCACTGCAAACTGGATCAACACAGGCTTTAAACACCATTCAATGAGTTACAAAACAAAATGAGGAAAAATAATCCATATGCTCTTGAAAACATTTAAAGAGGACCTATTCTGCTTTTTTCCATGTTCATCTTTCTTTTGAGCATGAAAAACTTCCTCTAAAGTCCCTCCAGCAGGAGTTATTCTCTGTTTCTGAACTCCCTGAAACGCCTCTATTGTAGTCTTGAGTTTTCTTCTAGGAACGAACACGTCACATTTAAATAATTCCCATCCAAAATAAAGGGGCGGGGCCTGGTTGAGTTAGTTAGTAGTGTGTTCAAACTGGCGGTTATGGTAAGGGGCGGGACACGTTTAAATAGGCTTCGAATCTTCCGCCATCGTCTTGTCAGTCAGCTCCTCACTCTTGTGATGAATGAAATCTGGCTCCTGCTGCTGATCTGTGCTGCGACTCTTGTTCGGCTCAAACACATTTCCCAAACACGCTCGAAGCGCTTGACCAATCACAACACACTGCTCCAGCTGACCAATCAGAGCACATTGTGCTTTTCAGAAGGAGGGGCTTCATAGAGACAGGAACTAAACAGAGCGTTACTGACAGACTGGGAAGAGAGGAGCTGCAACAATGGAGGATATGAGGAAAATAATCAACATTCAAGCATGAAAACCTGTTCTAGTAGAGCCTAAAAACAACATCAAGACATCAAAAGCATAACATGGCCTCTTTAAGAACAAAAAATTACTAAAATGACTCAAAATCAAATAATAAATACGTAAAGAACCATCAAACTTTAAGAACCACTGAATTCATCCAAAGCGACTTACAAATGATCAAGAGTTCAACACAAGCTATTAATCTTGAGGAGAATGACATGACGACACACCGAGAGACTCCAGATGAAAAGCTCCTGTTATCGGTCAGCCGTCCACGCTGGAATGAGACTTTGTCTCTTATCGCTGCGCGGCACATTGGCTCTTATCTGAAGAACTGAAAGAAGTAAATGGACTGAGAAGACCCTCTCCACACTCACACTTCATCAGGGTTTACAGTCTTTTTTTTGTAATCAATTAAAAAACAGTTATATCACCTGCACCGACTAGAATAGAATCAAACCAATTCATTGACGTGATTTAAACAAAATTAAAAAATATATAATAATTTCATTAGGTCATTAAATAAGATGTTGTATAATATTCAATATAGAAAATGTTCAATATATTGTCCATCCCAACTTGTGGCTGTCGGTTTTAAGCATCATTGAGAATGATAAATTATTATAGTTTTTTATTAATATTTTGAATTAGATTTTATTTTTACATTTTCTGTTTTCATTTTAATTTTAGTTAAAGTTAATAATTTTGTTGTGTTATTTTTATTTGTTTCTTTTTATACTTTTTAAATATATTTTTATTTTAGTTTTAGTTATTTTAAAACATCAATTTGAAGGTGCAGTATGTAGGATTTCTGTCCACTAGAGGTCGCTAGAGGCCTATTCAAAACAAAGGCGTAGCTTGATGATGCCAAGTTTGAGCGCGGAATCTTGGGACATGTGGTCTTCACCTCAACGGACGGTGCAAAAGAATAGGGATAGGACTCGGGAAGAAATCATGTTCATGGATGCAATTATTAACGTTACTGTAGTATGAAGCAGAGCAGGACCGAGTGTTGTGGGATCTGAACGAGGCCGCTGGAGCAATTGTGCAACACACGGCGCGAGCAGTGGAACTTTTATTATGCCACAGTCACCGGCACCGCTTCCGCTTTTCTGGTCATGAGTATGAGGTAACGCAGCTCTGTTTATCATATTAGATACATTTGAGTGTGTTGAAAATGATGTTATAACGTTACTCTGTGCGTTCGCTCAGCGGCTGCTATGAGACACTGTTACACACTGCAGTAAGATAGATCGATTTGAGAATATCATATTAAATGCTGGATGGCTTGTGTTGATAAATGGCATGCAATTCATTTTAAAATGTATTGTATGATGGAGAAAATGTTGTATTACTGTTACTAAAAATAAAGCTGCATCTGATTATGCTATGTTAGCTACTTGACAAAATAGTGTTTTTCTCTGAGGCATGGTAAAGCATGGTACTCGCAAAAAAAAAAAAAAAAAAAAAAAAATCAAGAAAATTAGATTTAAACAAGACTAAACGTGTTGAGCTATATAACAATAATTCGTTTTCTGTCTATAAATATATCAAAACAGTTGTTCCCTTGTCTATAAAAACATGTAATATATTAAAGCGTCTTTGGTGTTTCCATGGTTTCTACAAAACAAAACCGGAAACCGAGTGTAACGCGGGTATGACGCAATTGACAGTTGACTCCTTACACGTCCCGGAGCCTTGGTTAAAATTGCAATTTTCTCACGATTTACAAATTGTTGGAAACATTTGGGATATTGTAAGTACTCAAGTGAACAAAATATATAACACTGACCTAGTGGTTTTTGGATATTTTACTGCAAAAATCTTACATATTGCACCTTTAATTAAATAATAATTAGAAATGTTGCCTTGGAAATTATATTAAATAAAATAAAAAAAACGTTTTTAATATTGTAGTTTTATACAAAAAGTTTTATATTTTAGTTTCAGTTAAAGTTAACAAAAGTTTTTTAGTTTTAGTTAATTATAATAAACCTTGACCATAATTATTTAAATTATTTAAATGATTAATCCCGGAAGAAATCTCAAGACTAGACCATAATTTAAAAGTAAATTATTATTAAAAAATATTTTAATTATTTCTACATGCATACAATATACCTTCTGACTTACACAGTATACAAGGGTTTTCTTTATTTGTATTATATATATTTTTCCTTTTATTATATATTAGATTTCCTGTGTTAATCTACAGTATGTTGATGTTGTATTTAACCTAGAATATTCCTTTCATATGTGCTGGACTCTCGGTTATAGTCACATCAACGGGGTCAGAATCCAGACTGCGATTATCGATTGGACATGGAGTTAGGGTAGAAATCAGGCCGGATGTTCGCTTGTGACATGTCAGTGATGTTGACTGATGAGTTAATCAGAGATTATTCTAGGTTAGTTTAGTTCAACTGAACATGTTTCTCTACTGCTAAAGATGGTTGGTTCATCTGAACCAAAACACACTGCGAAACAAAACCAAACTAAAGACATGGCCTCTTTCAATGCTTCATCAGTCGCTGAACTGCAGGACTGTAAGAGTATAGAAAGGCATCAGGGAAAAGCGCACTGTTCCGCGCAGGGGGGAAACACTCATTTGTTTGGAATGGCAGTAAATTCCAGACTTTACCGTGAGCCACAGCTGGCCTCAACACACACACACAAGCAGAAAACAGCACACAGACCTCGCGAAACCCGACGTGTGAAGCAGCGGTCTCAGTGATGCTAGAATAAGCTTGTAAATTCCAGGGTACGCTTCCAAATGAAGCGATGGCTACGGCTCGACAAGCACAAATTCACACGGGAGAAGAGGATCCATCACAAAACATTCAAGAGCAGCTTCTCAGACAGCTCAAACAGCTGGACAAATGCACACAATGCATGAAAACTGAATCATCTCACTGAATCATTGTTTATGAGTTAACATTTTAACTTCACAGAGGTTTGTGATGGACTTTCAAAATCAAGTTTAAAGTTGATGGGAGATGAACACTAGGATTGGTGATAACATTTACAGCATTTATTGCAAATTTGCTGAATCATTTGCTCTGCATTTGAGGTTGTTCATGGATAAAATAAAATATAATACAATAAAAAACAGCAATTAAGAGGCCAAGCACCACAGAGGCAGAATGAGGAGTAACTGCAAAAATGACTAAAGACATTTGGAGATGACTAAGCAAAATGGTTGAAAGCCCATAAATAAAATCACATGTAATGTGACATAACTGCTTATTACTTTTGACCAATAGATGGCACTGACACCAAATGAATCTAGCTTGGTCAATGCTGGGTGACAATTACAAACAATTTGGTGTCAGTAGGTGTGTTCAACTTGATTTTATGCCATCAAATTTGTTGATGCGGTATACGAAAATGGTTTTGTCTATCGACACAAAATCCTTAACTTTTGCCGGCATAGCCTGAAGATGATCTGACTTAATTTTGGTGAAAATCGGACAAACGGTCTAGGAGGAGTATGAAAAAGTAAGTTTTTAAAGAAAATCAAAATGGCGGACAGGAAGTTCGGCAAAATCAGTATCTATGTTCCTAGCATGACCCAAGGAATCTATTAAGAACAGTTTCATTACAATAGGCAAAAGGAATCAAAAGCTATCAGCAATTTTTTTAAATTTCATAATTTTTGACCACAAGGTGGCGCTGTCTCTAGTACCTTCAGGGCATGGTGCCGATACAGAGAGGCACATACAGAGTTTCGTTACTATACACCAATGTAATCGTATAGGATTTTATAACAAAATTCAAAATGACCAACGCCAAATGTATCATTCAACTCGGCATGCTGCACTGAATTTTGTTATTTTTGGCCAAACCGCAAAAATAGCTATTTTTCATATCTCCTGACCACTAGATGGCACTGTGGCGAAACTGTGCAGGTACAGTCAGGTCATGGTTGTCATAAACACCAAGTTGAGTCTGAATACGCTAAAGCATTGCGGAGATACAGTCTTGTGTTCATTTTGGCGTGCTCTTCGTTCGCGAGTTATTTGAGAATGGTTTGACGAATCATTCTTTTATTTTTTTGTCGGCATGTTCAGAAGATGATCTGGTTAAATTTTTGTGAAAATCTGAGCAATGATCTAGGAGTTCGAAAAAGTAGTTTTAATAGGAATTTTGTTTCTAGCTCTTACAGTTCAAAAGTTAACAAACGTAGATGTAAATTTGGACAGGTGGTGGCACTAGAGGGATTGAGTTAGAGACTTCAAATTTCCTGTGGTTAATGTTCAGACTGTCCTCTATCTGTGTGCCAAATTTCACCACATGATGATGAAATCAGCTGAAATTATGGTGCAAATGCACTGTGGACTTGCTTATCAAAACCAGTGTTAATTTTCGTTGACAAATAATATTCGTTAGGGAGGGACGAGCTGGGAAGAGATCCAGTCAGAACTGATGTCCTGCACTGTAGATATGCACATGTGAACAGTAACGTGCGGATCTACCTGGCGGGACATAAGTTGGCATACGCTTGCTGCATTGTTCAAAAATGTAAACATCTGGAAGAAAGAAGAGCAGACATATGGACAGATCTGAAAAAGCGTGACGACTCTCAGACGTCAAAGGACGAGTACTGAATCAAGCTGTCTTTCATGTCTTTTCACTCTTGAAAGGACAAATACACACTAAATTATGTCAAAATGACAGTTTTGGCGAGTATTCAAGTAAACACTGTCATTTATGTCTTAAGTGAACGTAAACACTGAATATCGGAAGTGTATCAGTGTATTGGATCCGTGCATTCGGCTTTAAAGTGACAGCAGCCTAATCACTCAGTGCTGACTGAATAACTTTAATAGCTTTAATAAAGATTAATCTATATTTAACTTATAAAAATAAATATGTCTGCTTGAAAGAATGAAGAATGTTTTATGCAAGTTGTTATAAAGAATGCATATATCATTAATTAAAAAGACCATGTTCTTGTTTCTTTATGAGAAGTGATTTTATTTATTTTTAAGATAGAGACGTTATATGTCACTGCAGTTAAATGTCACTGTGTCTGTATCGCATTTTCAAACCTTAATATCTTTAATATTAGCAAGTTAATAGATCTTTTTTCCAGGAGTTTCTAATGAGGTTTTAGAGAAATGCTTATCTGATGCGTTACAATTTAACTGCGTTACCATTTTGTTTATTTAAACGGGGAAAAGTTATGGAGCGCCACAAGGTTCTGTGTTAGGCCCTCTGCTATTTTCAATATATATGCTGCCACTTGGTAATATTATAAGAAAACATGGATTTAGTTTTCACTGCTATGCTGATGATACTCCGTTACATATTTCATTATGATTTCTGGCGGGACACATGGGGTTAATGATGAACACAAATGATCCGATCTCACCTGTAGCATCCACTGGCTGAAGGAGCGCTGCCAGGAGTCTCTCTTCTCCAGGTGCAGGTACGTGTTGAAGAGGATCAGGTACATGTAGCGCTCCAGATACAGCAAACTCTTCAGAGACAGCGCCTGGATCTCCGTCTCACATTTAGAGCTCTTGATCTGTCAGACAGACACAAATGAGAGCCATAAAGGACCAACATTCAAGTGAACACCTGATGGAATGTAAGTGCACTTTAAATCGAGTAGAATTGAAAAGGAGTACTGGAGTAATAATTTATTATCTGTACTTTTGCTCAAGTACTTGAGGAATACAGATCAGCGTCTGGGTAAATAAAACTCTTAACGATGATTAAACAGTCATATAAAGTTACGCTGATCTGCTTTAATTATGCATAAGAAAAAAAAAAACCCGCTGCCAGTCTCATTTATTATAATGTGTAAAATGTGTCTCACCGGGACGAGAACTAAAGCTGAACAAGAACAATTCAGGTTGTTTTTTTAAAAAATAAATTAAACTGGCTGACTGCATAATTCTGCACGTTTCACAATGAGCTCAGCGTGAGTAATTTATTCAGGCGACGGGAGATTAATTAGCTGCAATATTTAGTCTTTACTCAAACTGCTCTCACAAAAGAAACTGCAGAGCATATTACAGGCACAGCCAGAGACCAAACACATTATAACAGCCAATTAATTCAATTTAGAAAGCTCAAGTCTTACACTTTTAGTGCTATATAAAGCCTTCTGTAATAAATAAAGATAATTAAACAATTTTCATGGTAATTTAGCTTTAGCTTCACTAGTGTTGTACTTTCAGTGTTATAAACTCTGTTCTGAACATCGATTCTCTACCACCAGATGCACAGCAGGGTTAAATTAGGACAGAACGCTCTGGAAACAAATCGATCACAATTGTTTATCAATCCAATCCATGTATGATTCATTACAGTCTTTGTTTGATTCAGTATGCACAATCAATCTCTCTCTCTCTTCACCTTGCTCTCCATTTTAGTGCATGCAATAAATAAAAAGAAACCATATGCACAGATGGAAGCGCTGGCGTTCACATGCTTGTTTCGGGCCTGGTTTCTCTGTTGAAGGATTTTGACAAACACATGCAGACACATTTCACCTGAGACACGACAGATATATTAGATAATGATAACATACAAATCAATATTCGATCCAAAAACAAACTGAGAGAAATAATACTCTGTAATCCTGAACGTGTTCATGTTCTGTCATCTGTTGGGCTCAAATCAGCGGATTTTGAGAAACGTCTGAAATAATCAAAGATAAAGCTATTAAAGGCAGATGTTTGTTTGGCTTCATGATCTGAACATCCTCCCAACAGTTAAATCACTGCAGCAGAGCTGCTGAATAATAAATCAAACACTCATGTGATTTAGATGACCGCTGACTAGAATGACGGCTCTAATCTGAATAGTGAAAGTAAACGTCATTGTTCTATTAATCATGAACTCGTTTAGCATGTGCAGCGTCACATGATCCTTCAGAAATATGCTGATTTGCTGCTCAAGAAACATTTATTATTATTATCAATGTTGAAAACAGTTCTTTGATGAATAGAAAGTTCAAAAATCAGCATTTATCTGAAATACAAAGCTTTCGTAACATTATACACTACCGTTCAAAAGTGTAGAATCAGTAAGAATTTATTTATTTATTTATTTCTGGAAAGAAATTAATACTTTTATTCAGCAAGGATGCATTACATTAATCAAAAGTGACAGTAAAGACATTTATTTCAAATAAATGCTGTTCTTTTGAACTTTCTACCCATCAAAGAATCCTGAAAAAAAAAAAAAGAAATATTGTACACAACTGTTTTCAACATTGATAATAATCATAAATGTTTCTTGAGCAGCAAATCATCATATTAGAATGATTTCTGAAGGATCATGTGACACTGAAGACTGGAGTAATGCTGAAAATTCAGCTTTGATCACTGGATATAAATTACACTTTACTATATATTCACATAGAAAATAGCTACTTTAAATTGTAAAAATATTTCACAATATTAATGTTTTTAATGTATTTTTAATCAAATAAATGCAGCTTTGGTGAGAAGAGACTTCTTTTAAAATAGAAGTATATTTATCGATCCCAAACTTTTGAACAGCATATACACAGTATTTAATATTATAATGAAAAATATAATATACAAATCTTAAAAAAAAAAAAAAAAAAAAAAAAAAAAAACACTATCAGGATCAAATGGAAAAAAAATAACTTTTTTTTATTTTTTTTTATCTATAATTAATGTGTGTATATGTATATTCTAAATGAAACACACACACACACATATATACACACACACACATATATATACACATATATATCATTACTCCAGTCTTCAGTGTCACATGACCCTTCAGAAATCATTCTAATATGATGATTTGCTGCTCAAGAAGCATTTATATACTTAAACTAATTATTGAGATATGAGAACGGTTTATAAAACAAAAATAATAACCCACATCACATTTAACCTCTAGACCTCTTAGCACACACACATCTACTGAACAAGAGCATCAATCTGCATGATGTGAGAAGAGAACAGCACATCTGTGTCACACACACATCCACTCCTGACTTGTTGTAATGACTGGAGAGATTTTCACAGTCAGTAATGATCTCGGTACAGTGAGCCGTCTGTCTGTCTGACGCTGGCTTATAACAGCTTCACGACGGAGTGCGACAGGTTACGAACAGAGCGCCTGCTTCAGTCTGCGATGGAGAGCGGGTCAAGAGCTCCAGCGCATTCTAATGAAGCATCAGCGAGATCAGCGGAGCCCCGGAGAGCTGCTTCAGCTGGCAGAAGAGACGTCTCCTCAGCCTCATTAATCACTGAGAGGCTTTAGAGACCACTATTGATGTGCCTTTAAGTAGACGCACAGAAGATGGAGTTCATCATTACTATTACAGGCACGAGGTGATGCAGTTACGATCCGCCCGCATGAACAACACAGTTCTGCCATGTCTAATAATGATGGGAAACATTTGAGTGATTTAGGAGGATGACCAAGCTGCTTTTTCTCAAATCTAAAAAAAGTTATTGCATGACTTTTTGACTATTGAAAAACTTATAGAATATAATACACTGTTCACATGGACTTCTGTGGTAATATTTTATCATATGGCATGGCAAAAGAAAAACAGACTTATTTTGTGTTCCTAGAAAGAAGAAAAAGTACAGTTTTGTGCGATGGAGACGGTATTTAAATTTTTGGGTTGCAATCCTATTAAAGGTGAACCGTTCAGTGTTATATATATATATATATATATATATATATATATATATATATATATATTTTAGATAGATAGATACACAGATACACACACACACACACACACACACATATGTGCAGTATATATATGTACACAATATATACACACATATTACTGCTGTCAATAGATTTAAAAAAAATAATCACACAATTTTGCATGACTAATCGCGATTAATCGCACTTATCCTAAAATTAAGCATACCTCGTTTAACATTTATTTTGTCATTTGCAATAAATCATAATTAATCACAATTTTGCGTGACTAATCACAATTAATCACATACTTATGCTGAAATTAAGCATACGTCTTGTTTAACACATTTGTCACCATTTACAATAGATTAAAAAATTTAAAAATCACACCATTTTGCGTGACTAATCGTGATTAATTGCATACTTATCGTGAAATTAAGCATACATCTTGTTTAACACATTTATTTTGTCATCATTTGCTATATCCAACAAAGTAAACTATCAAATCAAAGGGTGATTCTCACAAAGATAGAGAGAGAGATATATATATATATATATATATATATATATATATATATATATATACACACATACATACACACACACACACACACACACACACCTTGTAAAGTGAAGAAAAAAAATGAAAAGTCAAAAGAAACTCCAGGAACTCAAGGAAACTTGAGGGTTCAAATGCTCCTCAGCCAATCAGATACGCCGTACCTTACAGGAACAGATAGCGGGATGCTAGGACTCTCCAGGGTGACAAAGAATTTATGAATGAGAAGGTCAGAGTGTGAAGCTGACCCCCTGGAGGTGAAAGGTCATGGGGAAGACTTCACATTGAAAAGGGACCTGATGTTAACTTCACAAACTCGAACCCAGACACTTCACTTCATCACCCTCCGAGCCTCTCAGCCGACAACATCAGCTCATCGGAACTTTTACACAGTTCTGGATTAAAAACATTAAGGAAAAACACAGATTCACCTCAACAACTATAAAGAGGTGGTGAGCTTTATATTAGTCTCAGTCTTATTCATACTGCATGGAAAATGGCAACTTGCAATAAAGGCTACAGTTATGTACACAATAGTGTGATTATTTCCAGGATTTACTTATTTTACAGCCATTTGGTTGCAATTCACTTGCATCCCGACAACAGGACCAGACTGATAGCCTTAAGTTCGGCTACACAAGGCAACATGTTAACATGAGTATCAAGTCCTCAATGTTTACCGCATCAGTGTGCGGTCTGAATTATAATGTGCATTTTATCAGTCCTCACCTCTCTGCTCAAGAGTATTAAAGTTTTCCTGTACATTACAGGGCAGATACGAGATAAACGGCCTCGCTGAGGGAGGGAAGCGCTGCTGGAGGACATGAAAACGTGATTAGGATCTCAGTGAGGACGCGGAGACTGTTCACCCACACATGAGCAGAGACGCTGAACAAGAGGATGAATTAAAAAAAAAAAAAAAAAACACTAGCAGCATCAAATCGAATGGAAAAAAATACCTGAATAAAAAAAAGAGGGTGAGGGTGAATTGCTTTTCAAAACAATAAAAATAAAATACAAAAAAATAAAAAAAATACAAAAAATAAAATTCAATAAAAATAAAATAAATACAAAAAATAAATAAAATAAAATAAAATAAAAACGGAATACTATAAAATGCAATACAATGCAATAAAATACCAAATAAAATGCAATAAAATAATAAAATAAAATGCAATAAAATAAAATAAGCCCATAAAAAGTTTGACACCTCTGGGTTTACATTAGTCTATGATCATTATAATTAGCTTTAAATTGTCATCAAAATTAGCTTTTCGAAACAATAAAATGCAATAAAAATAAAATCCAATAAAATACAAAAAAATAAATTAAATTAAATAAAAACACAATAAATAAATAAAATAAAATTAAATTAAAAATACAAATTACAAATAAATACAATGCAATGCAATAAAATAGCCCCCCAAAAATATAAAAAAAAAAAAATTAATAAAAAATAAATAAAATGAAACATGCCCATAAAAAGTGCCCTCTACATAAAATGAGTTTGGCAACTTTAAATGGACATTATAACATGGACATTATAATCAGCTTTGCAAAAAAAAAACAAAAAAACAAAAAACAAAAATTAAATAAAAATTAGATTTAACAATAAAATGCAATTATTTTTAATTATTAAAATTAAATTAAATTAAATTAAATTAAAATCAGCACATAAAAAGTGCCCTCTACATAAAAGGAGTTTGGCGACCCTGAGTTTTCATTAGTCTACGGTCATTATAATAAGCTTAACATAAAACAAAAGACTACGATACGTCCTCAATTCGATGTGCGAGTTCATTCCTGCACCATCACTACCAGCTGTGCCCTGCACTCCCAAGAGCCTGTGAATACTGAGGGGACGGGAGCCTCAAACACACAGTCTGGATCATGATAGGACTAACGCCTGGAAGACATGTGTAAAGAATAGAATCTCCACACACACACACACACACACACACACACACACACACACACACACACCCTGAAAGCGCCGCTGCACGTGGCGGGAAACACATTCCTTCCATTCCAGAAAGAAAAAATGTGCACGGAGATCTGGCGCATTAACTGGAAGAAGAGATGATGAACATTTTAATAGCACTTTCCCAGTTACCTCACTGAATCTCATGCCGCGGAGAAAAATACAGCACGATTATGTCATGATTTATACATTTCCACTCCAGCACTGCAGCTCACAGACACAACAGCCAGAAAAATGAATTCAGTCACTCAAAAACGGAATTCCATCGGCTGGAATGCTGATAATCCGGACGGGAAGCAACTCCAGTCAGTCAGACAGACATGCAGGTGCCTTCCCGTCTTATTTCCTGATATAAATGAAAGCTCAGCGCAGAGCTACTGTAACAGATTCACCGTCTTCAACAAAAAGTGTTTCAGATGTGTTCAAAGTTTGGGGTCGGTCAGATTTTTTAATGTTTTTGAAAGAGTCTTTTCTGCTCACCAAAGCTGCTTTATTTGATTAAAAATACTGCAAAAATAGCTAAATATTTTTAAAATTTAAAACAGCTGTTTTCTATGTGAATATATAGTAAAGTGTAATTTATTCCTGTGATCAAAGCTGAATTTTCAGCATCATTACTCCAGTCTTCAGTCACATGATCCTTCAGAAATCATTCTAATATGCCCATAAAAAGTGCCCTCTACATAAAATGAGTTTGAAAACTCTGGGTTCACAGTCTATGGTGACTATAATTAGCTTTAAATGGACATTATAATTAGCTTTGCAAAAATAAATAAATAAAACAAAAATAAAGATCTGATTAAACAATAAAATGCAATTATTTTTAATTATTATATAATTATTAAAAATGTAAATTATATATATATATATATATATATATATATATATATATATATATATATATATATATATAAATATTATATTTATATATATAAAAAATGTAAAAAATAAAATAAAATAAAATGACCCCAAAATTTGGGGTCGGACAAATGTATTAATGTCTTTGAAGTATGTCTCTTCTGCTCACCAAGGCTGCATTTATTTGATCAAAAATACTGCAAAAATAGTGAAATATTTTTACAATTTAAAATATCTGTTTTCTATGTGAATATATAGTAAACTGTAATTTATTCCTGTGATCAAAGCTGAATTTTCAGCATCATTACTCCAGTCTTCAGTGTCACATGATCCTTCAGAAATCATTCTAATATGATGATTTGCTGCTCAAATAAATATTTCTGATTATTATCAATGTTGAAAACAGTTAATATTTTTGTGGAAACTGTTATACATTTTGTTTCTCAGAATAGAGTATTTTGTAATATTACAAATGTCTTCACTGCCACTTTTGATCAATTTAATGCGTCCTTGTTGGATAAAAGCACAGGTGAAGCTGAACTGTCGAATGTTCAATCGTCTGAGGACAGTAATGGCACTCAATGCACAACATGCTGTGAATCTGAACAATGAGACCGAACAAACCTGAGGCTGTAATGTGGAAACCGTGCGTGTTCGTGATGCGGAAGAGGCACTTTATTGACGCTCGGAGACGTGCTCACATTAAAAAGGTAGAAAAGAAGCCAATTATCAGCACACGAAACATCGTGATGGCCCTGATGTGAAGATGTTATTAGTCACAATGATTTCTCGTGAAAGATCTGAACAAACGGAGCTTTATTTGGCCGCAGGGCTCGTTTAGATCGGGAGGGTTAGCGAGATTGATTTCTCCGAGAACACAGTAAACACATCACACATCTGGTTCGATAACACACACAAACTACAGCTTCCATCAGGACTGTTTCTGGAGCGACGGACGGACATATGCTGCCAATTACAACACCGTCGAGGGTCCCGAACCAATGAATCCTCTATTGTACTCCATGCGTTGAAGACGCTTGATTCAAGCATCATGTTGAAGAAAAAACAAAACTCTGGGTTCAAGGAGAGAGAATGTTAGCATTAACTCCTGATGAACCTCCTGACACCTTTAATTTCCTGCCGGAGCTTCAGAAAGCAAAACAGAGCCATCTATATGAAGCTTTAAAGATGAAGTACGCCGTGTTTTGAACTTCAGATTTGTCATTTCATGTTAAAACGCTTTCTGTGTCAGCCGAACACTACATTATGAGACAGAGCGGTGGAAGTGTGAGCGTGTGCGGCCTGCTCTCTTTAAATCAAAGCGCTGTGAACGTGAGCCAAACGGCAGCACGCAAATCACAATCATATGTCAGCTGTTTGGACCCTCTCTCTTTCCGTAGAGGAGGACCTGAAAGTGTGTGTGTGTGTCTGAGATTTCTTAATGACTTTAGCAGACTCCAGAGCACCTCCACATGGATTTTCCAACCACAAATACAAACGTGACGCAAACAGACAGCCAGAAACCATTGAGAGAGAGACACAACTGCAGCACACAATCAGAGCTCTGTGCCGCCTAATGACTTACACACAACATGTATGTAGACACACACACACACACACACACACACATTACACACAAACTACATGCAGACACATGCACACACACACGTATATGTGGTTTACGGGTCTCTCCATAGGCGTAATGGTTTTTATACTGTACAAACTGTACATTCTCTCTCCCTACACTACCCCTAAACCTACCCATCACACAAAACTGTCTGCATTTAAAAAAAAAAAAAAAAAAAAACACTGTTTAGTATGTTTTTTAAGCCATTTGGTTTACGAGAACACATTTGTGTCCTCATAACTCATAAACCATGTATACAAGAACACACACACACACACACACAACATGCACGCACACAGACACACACACACACACACACACACACACACACACACACACCAGGCACACACACACACACACCATGCATACACAGACACACACACATCATGAATGCATACAGATACACACACACAATGCACGCACACAGACACACACATCATGAATGCATACAGACACACACACACACACACACACACACACACACCATGCATGCATACAGACACACACACACACACACATCATGCATGCATACAGACACACACACATCATGCATGCATACAGACACAGACACACACATCATGCATGCATACAGACACACACACACACCCGATGCATGCACATAGACACACACAACACATGCACAAACACACACATCATGCATACAGACAGACACACACACACACGCACGCAGTCACACACACATCATGCATGCATACAGACACAGACACACACACACGCATGCACAGACACACACAACATGCGCACACACACACACACAAACAAACACACAGCCATGTAATCCCCTTTTTTTCCTTAGTTTCCAACAAATAATGATGATGATGATGATGATGTAATTCATATTATTATTATTATTATTAAAATATAATAAAAAACAATATAAATATATCTATAAATGATTTTAATGGCTTTGAAAGTTTCTTCTGCTCACCAGTGCTGCATTTATTTGATCAAAAACAGTAAAACAATTCAAAGTAACTGTTTTCTATGTGAAAATATAGTAAACTATAATTTATTCCTGTGATCAAAGCTGAATTTTCAGCATCATTATTCCAGTCTTCAGTGTCACATGACACTTCAGAAATCATTCTTCATTGCTCCTCAAGAAACATTTATGATTATTATCAATGTTGATATGTTATCAATGCTTCATATTTTTGTGGAAACCATGATACATTTTTGTTCAGGACTCTATGATGAATAGAAAGTTCACAAGAACTGCATTTATTGGAAATAGAAATCTTTTGTACTGACAGTATAAACATCTAAGTTGTATAGTTCTCTGCCATCCCACAGAATCATATTCACTAATAAAGATCTACAAATGAGAGCGTCCAGCAATCAATAGTAATAAAAGCGAGCTGTGTGTGTTGATCTGTGTGAAGAACAATGACTGTGTGTGAGGAGTTAATTAAATCTGTAATTATCACTGACGGGAAGAGCTGAGAGTCCGATCGACTGATTCTGAGAACTCACACAAGCACGCTTGCCTATTAAAAAAAACATTTTCATCTTCAATCATCCGTCACATGAGCTGACAAACACGTTTCAGCAACAACAATAAAGATATTTCCAATAATAGTTTACTTTGTTTTAATAATAATTATTATTAAAAGAATAAAACATTAATGAAAATATTAATGTTAATGTTTTTAATTAATACAGTCAAAGACATGTTTCAACAACAATATTAATACTTTATCTAACAATAATAATTAATATTATTATTGCCATTAATAATAAAAATATTTTTTTCCCCCATTAATACCACTACTAATTATTATTAAAAGAAAAACATTAATATTAATATTTTTGAATTACTATTTTAATTAATATATCAAGGACACATTTCAACAACAATATTACTACTTTTTAGAAATAATAACAAACAATAATAGTAGTTATTATTATTAAAGGAATAAAACTAATGAAAATGCGACATGATTCTAAACAAGCATTCAAACTTTTATGGAGATTGGACTATAGGTGGCGCTATTACTGTTAAAAAGCTTTATAAACCATATATTTTCAATAGTAAATTGTCTGTTTTGGCTGAAAATGGTCTGTTCCTTCTATGATTTAAGTGGGTACATGCTTGCTAAATAAAAGTTAATATCTTTTTATGCATATGTGCTTAAAGCCTTAAATGCTTGAACCCCGATAAATTCTGCTTGCAGCTTTAATTATTAATATTTTTGGAATTTACTATTATAATTAATACTGTCAAGGACAGTCTCCCTCTTAAAGTTGAAGCGTGTCATTTCAAAAAATTTTCCCAGTTTAATAATATTAACAGTAGGTAAACATTTGCAGGTTGACTTCATGAAGCAGTTTTTGACCTGCAACCACTTACAATCACAGCAGCATCATGGTGGACAGATGTGCACACGTTTCTTACAAAAAAAGGTAAAAATCAACTCAGAAATTCACTTCATCTTCAAAGTCAGAAAGAGTTCGACCTGTTTGTTCTAAGCAGATTACAAGTGAAAAGCACCTGCAGTAACACAGTAAGATTAATCGTCAGATTCAAGATGTGCCGGTGGTTTATACACACACACACACACAAAATGAGTCCCTGAAAGAGAAAAATGAATAGTTAACACATAACACAGCTCTGGAGAAGTCAGATCAGTTCAGAGCGTGACTGCAGACGTGACAGACGGAGAAACTCTGCAGAGCAAAGGGGCAAAATCCATCAGGCTGAGGGTGATAAAACCACCGCTGCACTCTCATTAGTGTCACTTCCAGCTGTGGGGCGTCCTGAACAATACACCATAAAATATGGTGCGCCCTCAACACCCTGATCTATCGCACATGACCTGCCGCTCATCCGTCTGTCACAACCAAAGGTCACATGAGTTTCATTCAAACCGATTCCATCCAGAGGAAAACACATCAATGCAGCACATGCCTCCATCATGCATGCCTTAATATGTGGGATAAAACTATTAAATTCACAACTTTTAAAGATGTAAATCATTATTTTAATCCTTACTAGGGCTGTCAAGTGATTACATTTTTTTAATTACACAATGTGGGGATTAATTAATCGAATTAATCGCACATCAAATTTGGTTGAGAAATCACCCCTAAAAGATAAAGTCACTATTGTGTTAAATGAGAAAAGCGTCAAATAGACATTACAAAAAACATTTTTTTATTTGATTCAACAGAATTTATTACACAAACTTTTATCGGGTTTTATTAATTTTTTTTTAAATGAAATGATACTCTAAATAAGAAACTAAAACTGCCAGTAGGTGGCGGTAAATGTCTAAACGAGCAAGTCATCGAGTCATTCATTCATTCATTCGATTTGTTCAAACTGCTGATTTATTCGGGAATGAAGTAAATGGCTCTCTTTATGAATGAGTCATTGAATCATTGATTCACCCGATTGTTTCGCTCAAAACACGGATTCATTCAGAAGCGAAGACGCACAACAGTTCTGCTCTGGCTTTACAGGTAATATTTTCATTGGCAAAACTGAGCAAAAGCAGACAATAGTGTGTCTAAAATATAACACAATATTAACTTCTTATTCATTGAACTGCTGTATAAAATCAGTAACACATTTGCCCCATAACTAATAATCGACAGAACCTAATCTTTACATTTTTATTGTTTTAGTTTTATTTTATCTCAATAGCACAAGTGAATATGGGGCAAATTTCAAATTAAACAATTTACTACAAAAACCTATTCACGTTATTTCAAGTTATGATTCGCGGAGCTGCAGAGCAGGAATGATCCACCTGACGCTCGTCTGCACCTGTTTATGTCCAGAGAGCTTCATGTCCGCTCAGGGCCGAGCAGAACACAGCCAAAGTAAATATTAGCAGCGTCTGAGAGGAGAAATGTTGACTTTACTCTCTCTCTCTCTGATGCTCTCCAGCGAACAGTATCCCACAGTGCTTTGTTTCTGTGTTGTTTCTGCCATTCAACATCAGTCCAGAACTCTCAAAAATCCTCTGACACAAAAATGGCATGACACACGAACAGGTTATGATTCAGTATTAAAGTGCCAATATTATGCTATTTAAATTCTTCTAAATCTTGTTTAGAGTCTCCAACAATAGTTTTACTTTCATCCAAAGTTAAAACACTTATCCACTGCAGCATCAGCTCTTTTCTCGCAGTGTCTGAAAAGGTTCAATAAAGGATTCGTTCTCTTTAAACCCCGCCTTTCTGAGAGCCTCCTCTGCTCTGACTGGTCAGATGGCTCAGTCGGTTATGATTGGTCGGAAACCAAACGCTCATTAGCATATCTGAATTTCAGCTCTTCCTCAGCACTTGATTCGCAGTGATACGTACAGTAACGATGGTGTCGGTTTTACCGTATCAATCAAAGTGCAGTGTAGTGTCAAAAATATTTATTTTTCGATACTGAAAAATCTGAAACATGTCCAATACTCATTTTCCGCAGAATAGATACACGATAACAGCTGCGATTTGTCACTCACTCACTTCTCCGACAGCGAGTTGACACACAATCCCACCTCGTTTCATTTGCTCCGGATGAATATTGAATATTTTTGAGGAATATTTTTTGTGCTCACGCCCAAAGTGCGCCACATAAAGCTTTCTCTCAGTACTAAATTAAGTTCTTTTGCGCTGCTTATTGAACTTAAACAGTAAAATACACACCAAGTAATGTCAAAATGCTGGTCTTGTTGAGTATTCACGTAAACCTAGTCAATTATGTTTTAAGTGAACGTAAACATTCGAGAAAGAAAACGCATGTGTAACAGTATAATGGATCCGTGCGTCAGGTTTTAAAGTGACAGCAGCCTAATACACCTGCTGCCAAATTATGAGATATTATTAAAAATATGGCAGTTTTTCCTCATGGTATCAATGTCAAAATTGTGGCCAGTGAAAATGCTGAGTGGCTAGTAACTTTGGAAAACCACTAGCCACAGTGGCTAATGAGCAAAAAAGTTAAAGGGGACCTATAATGCCCCTTTTCACAAGATGTAATATAAGTCTCTGGTGTCTCCAGAATGTGTCTGTGAAGTTTCACCTCAAAATCCCCCACAGATCATTTATTATAGCTTGTCAAATTTGCCCATAGTAAAAACATGCCGTTTTGGTTTGTGCCCCTTTAAATGCAAATGAGCTGCTGCTCCCCGCCCCCTTTCCAGAAGAGGGCGGAGCTTTAACAGCTCATGCTTCGGTTGCTCAACAACAACAAAGCTGGAGAATCTCACACAGCCAAAATGAGGATTGTCAGTAACGGTGTTCAGCCTTACATTGTTCAAACCGGAGTCGACACTGATGGAGAGACTCAGGAAGAAGTTACAACTTTTAGATGTTTCTGAAAGGTTAGTGGATAAATTTATGTAGTTGCTGTGGAGTTGATTCAACTCATCCACTAGCATGTGCCGTCATGTTAATCTTTTGTGCAAATCCAACGTTGAATTTACACACATGCAACAACATTCAATAAAAGATGCACAATAAAACCGAGCTGGTTTAATCTCACTCTGCATGTGTGCATTTAGACGGATGGTTCTAATTGTTCTAGTCAAATGATTTTGGCTGCCGGCGCTCATCCCTCCCCTCCACACACACACACGCTTTCCGTCAGGATCTTTTTGCGTGGTGGTCTCCCCCAAATTCCTCCCGTCTGGATCCGCTCCATCCCTCCCTCTCGGTGACGTCGACTACCTTTCCTCTCAAAAGCCACTCTCAACATTCTCTTCTTTCTGCAAATATTTTCCACACCGCCGTCCAAACCATGAGGGCCTTTCTTTAGGCACTGATTTACATTTCCTTCACTTTTTACTGGAATATTTCATTGGCTGCTGGGTTTGCCTCACTATAGGATTTGGCTCCGGTGTTGGACAGGAACCTGAAACCAGAATCAGGCAATATGCACAGAACAAAATAGACTTTCGATTCAAATTATTATAACTTTTATTTTGTAATGTTGTCTTTGTCAGTGATGAGACGAGACCTGTAATTCATCAGCATTTCAAAGTTAGGCTTGATAAAAGGTGTAATTTTGTGACATTAATGTTGTGATGAAATGGAAGTAGCAGATTTTTTTCCTTCCACACTATTGTGATAAAGCCCTGAACAATGCTTATTAGATGACAGAGAAACAATCAGGAGTTATTTCACAATTTTTTTTGTTAAGGAAATTAATACTTTTATTCACCAAGGATGCATTAAATTGATTAAAAGTGACAGTAAATGGTTTTACATTGTTACAAAAACACCTATTTCATATAAATGCTGTTCTTTTAACGGCTCAAATGTGCTGCGTAACACGAGAATGAACCTCGTTGGTTCTTGCAGAAGCTCAAACGTGCTGCGTAACACGAGAATGAACCTCATTGGTTCTTGAAGAAGCTCAAACGTGCTGCGTAACACGAGAATGAACCTCGTTGGTTCTTGAAGAAGCTCAAACGTGCTGCATAACACGAGAATGAACCTCATTGGTTCTTGCAGAAGCTCAAACGTGCTGCGTAACACGAGAATGAACCTCATTGGTTCTTGATGAAGCTCAAACGTGCTGCATAACACGAGAATGAACCTCATTGGTTCTTGATGAAGCTCAAACGTGCTGCGTAACACGAGAATGAACCTCATTGGTTCTTGCTGAAGCTCAAACGTGCTGCGTAACATGAGAATGAACCTCATTGGTTCTTGCTGAAGCTCAAACGTGCTGCGTAACACGAGAATGAACCTCATTGGTTCTAGAAGAAGCTCAAACGTGCTGCGTAACATGAGAATGAACCTCATTGGTTCTTGCTGAAGCTCAAACGTGCTGCGTAACACGAGAATGAACCTCATTGGATCTCGTTGAAGCTCAAACGTGCTGCGTAACACGAGAATGAACCTCATTGGTTCTTGCTGAAGCTCAAACGTGCTGCGTAACACGAGAATGAACCTCATTGGTTCTTGCTGAAGCTCAAACGTGCTGCGTAACACGAGAATGAACCTCATTGGTTCTTGCTGAAGCTCAAACATGCTGCGTAACACGAGAATGAACCTCATTGGTTCTTGCTGAAGCTCAAACGTGCTGCGTAACACGAGAATGAACCTCATTGGTTCTTGCTGAAGCTCAAACGTGCTGCGTAACACGAGAATGAACCTCATTGGTTCTTGCTGAAGCTCAAACGTGCTGCGTAACACGAGAATGAACCTCATTGGTTCTTGCTGAAGCTCAAACATGCTGCGTAACACGAGAATGAACCTCATTGGTTCTTGCAGAAGCTCAAACGTGCTGCGTAACATGAGAATGAACCTCATTGGTTCTTGATGAAGCTCAAACGTGCTGCATAACACGAGAATGAACCTCATTGGTTCTTGCAGAAGCTCAAACGTGCTGCGTAACACGAGAATGAACCTCATTGGTTCTTGAGGAAGCTCAAACGTGCTGCATAACATGAGAATGAACCTCATTGGTTCTTGCTAAAGCTCAAACGTGCTGCGTAACACGAGAATGAACCTCATTGGTTCTTGATGAAGCTCAAACGTGCTGCATAACACGAGAATGAACCTCGTTGGTTCTTGCTGAAGCTCAAATGTGCTGCGTAACACGAGAATGAACCTCGTTGGTTCTTGCTAAAGCTCAAACGTGCTGCGTAACACGAGAATGAACCTCATTGGTTCTTGCTGAAGCTCAAATGTGCTGCGTAACACGAGAATGAACCTCGTTGGTTCTTGCTGAAGCTCAAATGTGCTGCGTAACACGAGAATGAACCTCATTGGTTCTTGATGAAGCTCAAACGTGCTGCATAACACGAGAATGAACCTCGTTGGTTCTTGCTGAAGCTCAAATGTGCTGCGTAACACGAGCATGAACCTCATTGGTTCTCACACGTCAAGCAAACATGCTTGAGCTTCTGTTTACCACAACTGATGCAAGTTGATGAATGTTTAATTGTGAATAAAAGCCTAAATTCAATCTGTTCTTCATAAGTGATCTTCAGAAAATTTGGACTAAACCACTCAATTCATATGGATCAGTTTTACGAAATTTTGAAGCATCAAAGTGGTAGTTACGTAGACTCAACGGAGGGACAAAAAAAATCTTACAAAAGAAAGTTTATTGTTTCAATTAAATCTATTATAGCTTTTCCAAAACTTTTTTTGCATTGGCAATGGAAAACCATGAATAAAAGTGGTTGTGTCAGGTTTCAGACAGACGAGAGCTGTAATTCACCAGACGAGCTCCGACACACATTATACAGACAGACGTGATATGAAGCGGTGACAGTGAAATTATTAGACTCGTGTGTGACGCACTTGTCAAACCTGTCTGAACTTTTGCACTGTAATAAACTAAACTGCTTAAGAAGTGAAGCTGATGTCAATGGTGCATTGTGGGATGTTGGATAGATAGGAGGAGATGAAGAGGTCGGAGTATGTGATCACAACAAGTTTCTTATCAGACAATCAAAGATAAACAGCCAGTAAACGTATCAAAAACAGCTGTACTATTACAGTTCCCTTTCATGTACGCATGCATGAAGTTTATTTGTTTATGTTTGAACTCTGAGATCAAACGGATGGAAATTTTATATGCATTTCAAATACATGCATCTTAAATTTAGGCTTAAATATTTTGTCGAGTGTGTGATGATTTCCTACTGCGCACAAATCGCTCTAGTTATCTAAACCTGGAGCTGAGCGAAAGCAACAAAGAGACAAGTGAAAGAATGAGGCGACAGAAGAGAGGGATTAGTGTTCGGTAGCGAAGGGAAAAACAAATCCCTGGGCTCTCCTGCGGGATCTCAGAGGGGATGAGGGCCACTTTAGGAAGCTGAGCTGCAGTTCAGTTACTGTAATGACTGAACGGAGAAGGGAAAGAAAAAAAGCCAGCGGCTCGGGACAATGTGATCCATTGAGAGCAGATGGAGACGTGCTCGAGTAGCTCTCGCTGCACAAACCTGCATTGATTGGCGAGTCGCCCCTCTGAGCTTTACATAAGAGCGGACACTCGAACCGCCGAGTGACGCCTGCGACAGACCTGACCCACAAACACAATTACACACACGCACAACAACAGAACACGCTTGTAGTCGCTCGCGTCTGTCAGTCATTAGGGTTTCACAGCTGACTGCAGATCTTAATGCACGTGGAAAAGTTTGGATAAAACGCCTCCTTCATTCTCAAACGAACATTAGAGGGTTTTTCCCAGAATCCTTCTAATGAAATCAAGGAGACTCTTGACATGTATGCTGCGTGTTTAGATAGAGACTGAAGGTGATTAGCGTCTGATTATGGGGTAATTCTCTGAATCTATTGATGGAGTGTCTCTCTGGAAGAGATGTACTGCCCTCTACAGGACACTCAGAGGCGACAAGAATAAACACAATGCTGCCAAAAGCTATTAGCAGGCAAGAGTTTGGACACAAACGCATGTAAGAATAATAGTAAAGCAATGCAAACTGTGAAGTAGCTGGAAATGATGTAGTGATAAAAATGAAAACTCGTTCATTAACCAACTTCATGAGGTGATGTTAAACGCTATTGGAACATGAGTGTAGATATTTTATTTAGAATAAAATATTTTGTTTTTATTTTATTCAAAATAAAATAAAGCCATAATAAATTAACAAATAAAAAATAAATAAAAATAAAATACAATTTAGAACATGTATTTGGAATAAAGTAAAAATATTTTAGAAGATTTTAGATGCTTTATTTGACCTAAAAAACAAACAAACTATAATAAGTAATAGAAAAGAAAAAGAAAAAAGAAAAGAAAATTAATTTAAAGCATATTTAGAATAAAATTATTTTAGATTTATTTTATTTAATCTAATATAAAAACTATAATAAATAAAATAAAACAAAATAAATACAGCATATATTTAGAATAAAAATGAAATATTTAGATTTATTTTATTTAAAATAAAACCAAAATAATTAAAAACTCAATTTAGAACATATTAAAAATAAAATAAAATGATTTTAGATTTCAGTTTATTTATTTGATCTAAATAAATAAATAAATATAGATAAAACTAAAACAAAAATAAATTAGAGCATATATTTAAAATAAAATAAATAAAACTAAAAATAAATAAATAAATGCAAAAAAATAAATAAATATATAAAAGATACATTATTAATATATTATAAAATATTTCATAATATAAATATATTTTTGATAATCAGGAAATTATTTATTATTTATAATAATAATAAATTATTGATATGATCAGATTTATTAAATAAATATAAATAAATAAATGATAATAATAATAATAATAATAATAATAATAATAATAAATTAAATACATATTCTTTAAAAAAAAAAAAAAAAAAAAAAAAAAACTTCCTACTAACTATCTCAAACACAACAATATGTAAAACGATTTGATGTCATGAACATCACAAACTTCAAAACAAGTTTGTTCTGCATTCACAGTATCAAGCCGGTACCCTGTAAATACTCTGAACCAGCCAATCAGATTGGAGCTTGTTTTTGTTTTTTTTCTTCCAAGAAAGCTCTTGCCATTTTTGGGTGACAATCTATGAGTACAGGAGATGCTAGAGCGCCCTCTACCTGTCTGTAGGTGCAGATGATGATCTCTCGCAGGTGGTAGTGCAGCGGTGTCATCGTCTCGCTGACGGAGTCCAACGCCATGTCCACCTCCTTCTTCATCCTGTGACCGTCAGGAAGCAACCGGACCAACTTCATCACCACCTAAAACACACACACATATTTATTTTATTATTATACAACTGTTATTATTAATAACAAAAAAAACTGGTGCTCCACAAGTGGTGATATTGGTTTTGTATATTATTTTTATTATTATTAATTTATTAAAATTATTGTTATTAAATGATTATATTTTTAAAAATATTATATTTTTAAAAATATGTAAATTTAATATAAATATAAAAAGAAATAACACTAATTATAAAAGTATAATAAAAATATTTACTATTATTATTATATTATTATTAATTATTAATTTATTAAATTATTATTATTAAAAATAATAATTTTAGGGAGGAAAAAATATAATAAAAATATAATAAATATATTTATACTTCTAAATATATTTAAATATATATATATATATATATATATATATATATATATATATATATAAATATATTTTAATATATATAAATATATAATACATAAAAAATAAAATATAATAAAATATAATAAATACTTTTTGTTATTACTATTGTAACAAGCAGAAATTAAAAAGAAATAACTATAATAAAAATATAATAATATTATTATTAGTAGTAGTAGTAGTAGTAATTTAATAAATTATTAATATATTATAAAATATTTAATATATAAATATATTACTTGTTAATCAGAAAATGTATTATTTTTAATAATAATATCAGTTTTTTTTTTTTTAATTATATGAATATGAATGTAACAATTTTTATAGTCAGGAAACCCTGCAGATACTGACACAGAAAGTGAAAGATCACATGACCGTGTCATGACCCGGTCAGAATGATTGTCGGGTCACTGCTGTTACACATGCGTCATCGGCTCGTTTGCTGAATGTGGGTCAGAAATGAGTCGTTTTCACTCCTGTAACTCACGGCCTAGTTTAAACTAATTGCATATTATGGTCCTAATAACTTCATAGGACAAGATAGCTTATTTATTACAATTATTACTTTCATTAAACACAAAGAGAGCTCACAATCACAGATCCGTAAGAGGACTGATGGAATAAACCACGTTTCATGTTACAAAAAACCCTGAGGAATCAGTAAAACCATAAACCACAGCTGACTGACTGAAAACAGACATGGAAGGGATTTCTGGGAAGAGACACACGGGATGACAGAACAGGTCTTGTTCTTGGTTTCGGACACTCTCCAAAATCTCAAACTGCACAGACAAGAAACCACTAAAGATCTAACTGACGACATGTTGGAAACAGCTGCAAGATCCAAATCATGGATGGGTGGAAATCACAGACTCTAAATCGAGATGAAAACCACCTTCAGAAACTAGATGAATACGACTGAGCTGAACATGATCAGTGAAGGAGAATAATCTGAACGACTTTAATAATCAATTAAATGCCATGTCACCAATGCACTTTGATTTTCTGATGCATGACATCTTTGGAAATGCTGAATATAAAGCCATTAAGCAACACTTTTCACATACTCTTTCATTAAAACATACTTGTTTATTGTAATGAATAGTGTATTGTGCAAACTGCATGTCTTGTTTATAATTAAAAAATTTTTTATTAATATTTTCAGCATTTTTCATAAGTGGTAAATTGTAGGTTAGACCAAAAAGAAAGGTCAAAACACAGAAGTGCATCACCTCAAACTCGCCCTTTGTGTATTTGGCATCAGGAACGCTTACGATTTCATCCTCACAGAACTCTGGAAAACCCTGTCAATCAAACAAAAAAAGATCTTAAATATCGGGATACTAAAATGTTCCATAGATAGTACTTCAAAGAATTAGCAATATAAATACTCATTTCGTACCATGCAAACATAGACTCTCATATACACACACATACACATATATATATACACATATATACATATACTCAGTATTTTTGTATTTTACAAATATCTAAACATTCTTAAATCAATAAGCATTTACTTGAGAAGCAAAATGACATTAGATATTAAGTCTTGTTTGCTGAAAAAAAATATAAAAATAAAAATTTAGTGAGTTTAAGCTTAGAAAAAAGAAAAAAATGACTGCTAATGGGGTCAAAACAAGATTTTTCATACCCTACTGGTAAGAAAAGATGCTTAATTTTAACAAAAAGGTCAATTTTGATGCATTTTTTCAGAAAACAAGACAATGTCGTTTTACTTGTGTATATATATATATATCATACATACAGTATACTCACATAAATCAATATATATCACACAGCAAATCTCGCTGCATGATTGTTTGCATAGTCACAAAACGTAAACTATTATGGCACAGCTTTATATATAAAGTTGGATATATAAGCACGTCCACTCCAACTTTATTTGCATACATTCACCTAAACCTATAAACACTATATAGCAAAACTCAAATGCTTGATTGCTTGTCACAAAAAAGTAACTATATTATCATCAACTCTAATTTTCGATGCTGTCTCATACTTTTGGACCTCGATGTATAAATTCTATATTCTACAGTATGTGAAGCAGACGTACGTTGAAGTGCCAGAGCGTGAGGGCAGCGATCACCATAGCCGTGGTCGTCCGTCCTTTACCGTTCGAGCAGTTAAAGACGAACGCAGAGAGAGAGTCTTCAGCGAGACAAGCTTTCATCGCCTCCAGCAGCCTGTCAAAACCCTGAACACACACACACACACACACACACACACACACACACAGTGAGCAAATGAAAGAGATAAAGCAGACCAAGACAAATCACTTTCACAAACATTTATAATGTGTCATAAAACACACAACAGAAAGATTATGAGACTGTCAGGATGAACAGCAATAAAAACAAGTTTTCATTCAGAAGTCTGTTACAGCAACACTTCGCCCATAAATGACAATTCTATCGTCATCATGTCATTCCTTATGACTTTATTTCTTCTGTAGAACAAAAAAGGAGAAATCTGGAAGAGCGTTTTCATCTGTTCGAGAACCAGTGATGTTTGGCACCGAACCTGGCACAACCTGCCAACTTATTTAATTTCATTATACATCTTAATCATATTTTAATCTTTATCAGTAAATAATGACTTTAATTGCCTTCAGAAGATATGAAATATAGTGCACGAGTCATATGGACTACTTCAGAATACTTTTATGGAGCTTTTTTTGTCCCTCTTTTTGTCTCTCAGGTTTCTTCAAAATGTTTGTTTCACAAAATTGTTTTTTAAAAATGTAAAATAAATAACTAAAAAAATATATATATTATATACATATTTTAATGCACTACTATTTACTTGTTTAATCATATTTTAATCGTTATTAGTGAATAATGACTTTAATTGCCTTCAGTAGATTTGAAAAATAGCGCACAAGTCATACAAGATACTTTTAAGGAGATTTTTTGCCACTTTTTTCGTCTTTTAAGTTTTTTCAAAATGTTTTAACAAAAAAATAAAAAAATAAATAAAATGAAAACAATAATAAAAGAAAATATTAAATAAAATCAATATTAAATTAAAAAATAAATAAAATATACATCTTATTTAATCAAATTTTAATCTTTATCAGTGAATAATGACTTTAATTTCCTTCAGAAGATATGAAAAATAGTGCACGAGTCATATGAACTGCTTCAAGATACTTTTAAGGAGCTTTCTTCACCCTTTTTGCTTGACAGTCTGTCAGGTTTCTTCAAAATGTTTCTGTTCCAGAAAAAATAAAATAAAATAAAATAAAAATAAGGAATAAAATGAGGGCGAGTTAATGACATTTCTGAGTAAAATGATGAACACTAGAGGGAGCAGAAGGTCTTTCCTCTCATCAGCCTGTATAACTGCATCTGAATGGAAAAATGAACATCTTTAAGCTTTTAAAGCGACTTTCACCTCTTCAGTAGGAGCAGAGCATTCTGGGAGAGGGATCCGTCTGTACTGCAGTCCCTGGTGTGAACTCTTGTGATGGTTAAAGATCTCCTGTACCGTTAAACAGCTCTTGAACATCTTCATCTGTTTCTCCTGCTCCAGAGTCACTTCAAGCCATTTCTGACTTCCCAAAAGTTCTTCTTTCAGAGCCGTTTCCAGCCTCTACATCAAACACACACAGACGCCGTTCACTGTCTACACCTAAACATGGGTTCGCAAAGGTGATGAAATGCTAATAATGATATTGAATGTAAAATTAAAATAAATAAATGGGGCTGTGGGAAAAGTTACAGCATTTTACCAATAGTCCACCAAAATAAAAGCTTGGGGATTTTAAATGTTTCAAGTGAGGAACTTAAGGCATACATTTTAGTATTTTAACGTGTAGTGTAAAATAAAATTATTATTATAATTATCATCAAATATTAATTTGTTTATTTGAAAAGAAACAAAAATTATTTTTCCTCTGATTCCATGGCTCCCGCTGATTCTAATGCATGTATGAATCATTTCCGCCATTTTGAATTTTTCCGCCATTTTGAACTTTTCGAAAAACCTACTTTTTCAAAATCCTCCTAGAGCGTTTGTCCAATTTGCACGAAATTTGGTATGTAGCATCTACTCACACTCCAGGCAAAAAGTTATTAAAAGATTTTTGATCGGCCAATCCGTTCTCATATAGCGCGTCAACGATTTGACGGCGAGCACGCAAAAATGGATTTGATGCTGTATCTTCGCAATGCTTTGATGTATTGACACCAAACTTGGTATATGTCATTACAGGCATGACTTGGGGGTACATGCACAGTATCGTCACAGCGCCACCTACTGGTGCCGAGATAGGAAAAACGGCTATTTTTGCTTATAACTTTTGAATGCCTCATCCTAAAATCATGAGATTTTCCTTGAGGCACGCAGAGTTGAACGATATCCAATTTTCTTCGGTCAGCCATTTTGGGCGTCGGCCATTTTGAATTTTGTCATAAAATGCTGTGTTCTACGAACACACGAATGTAATGTTACAAAACTCGGTATGATTCATTGAGGCCATGTTCTGAGAGGACCTGTAAAGTTTTAGGTCAGCGCACCCTAGTGGTCAAGAGATATAATGAAATTTATAAAAATGCTTATAACTTCTGAAAATTTCAACATATTGTCATGTAACTCACATCAATAGATTTGTTGGCTTATGCAGAGTCCTACGATACCAAATTTGCCATATTCTACCATACTTACTGTCCGCCATATTGAATTTTATTCGAAACCTACTTTTTCAAACTCCTCCTACAAAATTTGTCTGATTTGTATGAAATTTGGTATGTAGCATCTACAGACACTCATGACAAAAAGTTATTAAAAGATTTGTGATAGACCCAACCGTTGTTTTATACCGCGTCAACAAATTTGACTGTGAGCACGCCAAAATGGATATGTGGTTGTATCTTTGCAAAAGTATTGACACGAAACTTGGTACATGTCATCACAGGCATGACTTGAGGGTGCATGCAGAGTTTTGTCATAGCGCCACCTACTGTTCAGAAGTTATAAACTATGTTATTATGTTATAAGTGCTTTAACTGATGTAATTTAAACAGCTTTATCCTAACCTCATGATCACAGATGTCCACATATATTTCCATTTTTTGCCCTTATTCGGCCTGATTAATTAGAGTTAAAACAATTACCATTATTACAACAATTATGTAATACTTATATTTACTAAAAAAGATTCAATATTTTTTCTATTTACTTGCATGACATGTGACCATTAACAGACGACAGAGAGCCGTCAATATGCAAATGTGACGTTATTGAAATATTAACTTAAAATCTCAGGGAATGTTTTACATTTAATGGGTTCAGCTGACAAAAAAAATAAATACAAATTGTGAATCCCTGATCTAAAGAGACCTCTAGAAGGTCGTTTTATCATCCAGCAGGTGAAAATCGTTTGATAAAAATCACTGTAATGCACATCCTCGAGTGGCTTATTGCTTTAATTTAGCTGATTTAGAGGATTAAAGATGCTTGAACGATGTAAAGCAAAACCAGATCTGACCTGAATCTCCTCCGGCTGTGAGGAGAGCACACATATGTGCTGATCCACACGCGTGGGCTCTCTCGGACAGAAGATCTGGCCGTTCGCCTCGAGAACCAGCTCATCCTGCAAATTCACCCACAAAACACTGCTGTGCTTCCTCTTCTCGTCCGTCAGATACGCCAGAACGGCTCCCGTCGCCTGCCGGGGAACGAGAAAAGTGAGCCATGGCATTAACAAAACCCCTCTTACAGCGGATTATAGTCCTTCTGAGAAGTGTTACCTCAGATGTCGGCTGCGCCATGCCGTAGATTGGCATCTTGGGCACTCGTCTGAAATTAGCCACTTTCATCTCCTTAATGGTGCTCAGAACGTCAGGCGCTAAATATTCATCTGCAACCTAGAAATAAAGCACATCCCTTCAGATATAATACATCATCCATTCGGTTAGTCGAGGTTTACAGAGAAATGTGTCATTTTAGAATAATGTGTGTAAGTGTTGAGATGTCAAAATTTTCCAGTTTAATATGGAGAGATGAAGGGGAACAAATGATTCATTTTAAGTTTTAGATGTGTGCACAAATATTAATATTAAGTCATAATTATTTATATAGAGCTTTATACAATACAGACTGTTTCAAAGCAGTGTTAATGTTGTAAAATGTCATTTCAGCTGCATTCAACCCTGTTACGTTTAAAAAGTAATTGTGACTTCATCTCACAATTTTGGCTTTTTTTCCCCTCAGAATAGCGAGATATAAACACAGTTGCAAGAAATTCTGACTTTATAACTCAATATTCAGACTATAACTCTCAATTGTCAGTTTATCTCGTAATTCTGACTTTATAACTTGCAATTGTCAGTTTATATCTCACAATTCTGACTTTATAACTCTCAATTCTGACTTTATAACTCAATATTCAGACTATAACTTACAATTCTGACTTTATAACTCACAATTCTGACTTTATAACTCAATATTCAGACTATAACTTACAATTCTGACTTTATAACTCACAATTCTGACTTTATAACTCAATATTCAGACTATAACTTACAATTCTGACTTTATAACTCTCAATTCTGACTTTATAACTCAATTCTGACTTTATAACTCAATTCTGACTTTATAACTCTCAATTCTGACTTTATAACTCAATATTCAGACTATAACTTACAATTCTGACTTTATAACTCACAATTCTGACTTTATAACTCAATATTCAGACTATAACTTACAATTCTGACTTTATAACTCTCAATTCTGACTTTATAACTCAATTCTGACTTTATAACTCTCAATTCTGACTTTATAACTCAATATTCAGACTATAACTTACAATTCTGACTTTATAACTCACAATTCTGACTTTATAACTCAATATTCAGACTATAACTTACAATTCTGACTTTATAACTCTCAATTCTGACTTTATAACTCACAATTCTGACTTTATATCTCGCATTTCTGACTTTATAGCTCAATTCTGACTTTCTAACTTGCCATTGTGACTTTATAACTCGCAATTCTGAAGAAAAAAAAAGGTCAGAATTGCAAGATAAAGTGTCGCAATTATAACTTTTTTATTTTTTTATTCAGTGGCGGAAACAAGCTTCCATAGTTACCAAAGTAATTTAAAGAAAAATTAATAAAGTTAATAAGGATTTAATACAGTATTCAAAAACACCTCAATCAGTCGGGAAAAAAAAAAAAACCTCATAAAATAAACAGATAAAATCTTAAGTTTGACCCCTTGAATCTTTGTATCTTTACAGGATCAGTGTTCTCTTCAAAGTTCTGCTCATTTGAAAGTTTGTATCTTTGTGTAAGTAACATCTAAAATTTGGAATTTAACTCATTAATAGAAACATTCCGTTTTCTCTGGAACTAAGTCTTCTAATCAAAGGATGCATTTGCTTAATAAAATGTTAGTGTCTTTAATATTTTTATAATATAGTGACAATTTTATCCAAGAAATTTCAGAAGTGCTGACGGATGAAGACGTTGATGTGAACACGTGACATGTCCTGAAACTAAAGCACCTCCAGACAACAGCGTGTTGCAAAGAAACACTAATTTGATCTGATTTGTTTGTTTGCAACTTAACACCAGACCAGCTACAATAGCAATGGTTTTTAAAGCATCTTTGATTTAAAAAAAATGAAAAATCTACCTAAATCTGGCATTAAAAATCACTTCATATGCATCAACCATTCCATTAAAATACGCCTCAAAGATATTTTGTATGTTTCAAGGTCTGTTTTGAATCCCGTTTGTGTAAGACGTTTGATCATGTTCCTCAATGCGGCACTAAAGAAAGGTTTCAAGGCCACTGCTTAGAAAGGAAAAGCCAGACAGAGTCACGATTTCACAATTCATCTGTTGACAAGTCACACTTTCCTTAGTAACTGTTGCGAAGTGAGAAGGTCATTTCCATGCAGAGCAAACCCACATTAATCTCAATGGAGGAAAAACTTGAATACTGAAACACTATCAGAACAAAAGGACAGATAAAATCCAGTGAATCTCAACTTTCTGAAGTCATCAGCATTTTAAAGGAAAACGTTACCCAAGAGACTCTTTACAACATAATGGAAGAAAGTAATCGACACATTCAGATCTTATGAAGTCATACAATGTGTGAGGAACAGATCAAAAGTGGTCATTCAGTCATAATCATTCACGATGACATGCACAACAAATTCAGCCTATATAATAGGCAGTGATTTAATCCGACAAATTGATGGATAATGACAAGGTTTCTCACCAGAACTCGAGCTCCTTTTGTGAGCAGGTCAGCTGGAGCTCTGAGCTCTGATTGGTTCATGCAAGAAAGGAGGCGGTACATCCAGGCGTGAGAGCACAGCCATTGGCTGAAGCTACACGCGAACGCCAGCGGATACTATAACAGAGAAGAGAAACATCATATATATATGACTGACAAATTAATAATGACCCTTAAAACGCTCATTTGAAAACATACTTTACCTGTTCATGTAGGTAAGTGTTAAAGACGATCAGGTAGAAATATCTCTGTAGACTCTGTAGAGTTCGATGGAGAAAGTAGTCTTTAGTGCTGCTTCCCTAAAAACACACAGCAGAAAATAGACTTTATCTGTTCAGCTGTAGGTTGTAAATTTGCTCTGGGTTTGTGATTCCAGCTGGTTCTGCACACAAGTGATCTTTACACAGGAAACAGAATAACTAAGTTCAGGAAAACAGATTTCAGTTTGTTCAGAGAGGAAGAAATCACTGGAGACAGACAGAATCAGCTCAGTTGATACGTTCAAGGATAAAGAGTCTTTGTTAAGATGCCATACACACACACACACACACACACACACACACACACACACACACACACATCCATCCAGACTGTGTAATGAAGCCTGACAGAGTAATGAATTACTGCCAGCACAGATTCAGGCCTCACATAAAGAGGAATCTTGTTTTCCTGGATCGTTTTCCGATAAAACAGATTATTGCGCTATGAAGCGTACTTTAATTTTCAGAACTCAAAATGTCCTGCCAAGCCTCAATTGATTTTACATGCAAAGAGGCAATTACATTAATTTGGAATAATTAAGATTTTTTAAATATTTTTGTCTATTTTAGTCTCTTCCACTCACTAAGGCTGCATTTATTTGATCAAAAAATGTAAAAAAATACAGTAAAAAATATGAAATATTTTTATGATTTAAAAAGCTGTTTTTTTGTGTGAATATATGTTAAAAAAGTAATTTAATCCCGTGATCAAAGCTGAATTTTCAGCATAATTTCTGCAGTCTTCAGTGTCACATGATCCTTCAGAAATCATTCTAATATTCTGATTTGCTGCTCATGAAACATTTCTGAATATAGCTGCGAGCAGCAATTATCGGGGTTTCAAGCGCTTTAAGGCCTTTATGCACATGCTTAAAAAGGTATTATTTTTTATTAAGCAAGCATGTAGCCACTTAAATCATTGATGAAAAAGACCATTTACAGCCAATACAGGCAGTTTACCATAAGAAATATATGGTTTTTAAAGCTTTTTAACAGTTATAGCGCCACCTATAGTCCGATCTCCATAAAAGTTGGCATGTTTTTTTAAAGCTATATGCTGCATGTGCTCACCCATTTTCGTAAAGTTTTGAGTTTTCGTTTAGGATTTATAGGGTAAAGTTCAACTTTAAGTTCAAATAAAGGGTAAAGTTCAACTTATTTTTATAATTATTGACCTAAAGAGTCCATAGAATTGTACTGCACTGGTTTGGTTCCAATTAAGCGTAAAAACTTAGGACTAGTTCGCAAAAGTAGGTTTTTTACATAATCACGAATAGTTAACGAACGATTTGATGGATAGCGGCGGTCCTAGAGGCAAAGTTGCTCAGAATGAGGAGTTCTACCATGTGGAGCGAATGTCGTGGCGTGTGCGAAAAAAAAAAAAAAAAAAAAAAAAAAAAAAAAAATTGCTCAATACACAATCCTTTATGCACATGAAAAACGCGAAGGCACCCCCTGGTGGCTGATTTCTTTCTAATTTCTCACAGGCCTCTAGGGCCGTAAGTCAAACAGGCCCAGTGAGTTTCGTTCCGATCGGCCTCCGTTAACCTTGTCTGATAGCTTCTCAAACTTCATTGGCCGATGGCGGACATGTTTTTTGAGATACATCAATGTCCTCATAGACAATCATGGCACCTTAGACAAAGACACTGCATGCCAATTTTCAAGTCAATCGGACTAATAGTGAAGTAGATATTAGCCATTTTCAAGTTTTTTTTCTGTTATAGCGCCACCAAGTGGCCAGTTGCCGCGTCCTTTGTCACGCGACCACAGAATAAGCTTTTACATAGGTGTACCAAATTTGGTGAAAATATCTCATTCCCTTCACGAGTTATAGCCATTTTAGTAAAGGTGGCTACTCCCACTTCCAATGTTTTGATCCTTGGAAATTTTAACAATTACAATAGTGTTTCAGAGCTACGCACTTGAACCCCTAATTATCAATGTTGACAATAGTTTTACATTTTTTCTTAATTTTTCCAAACTTTTGACAGGTAGGTCAAGACACAGCAGCAAAAAAAAAAAAAAAAAAAAAAACTTCTTTAACTCTAAAGAAGGTGGATAATTCTCACCTGGATCTGATAGTCCTCACCAATTCCCTCCAGCTTTTGTTTGTTCTCATAAATGGCCTCTCGAATGTCGTGCATCTCAGAGCACAAGTCGATGGCGCGGTTCACCTGAAACACAGCAGGACGTGGTCAACAGCTCATCCGAGATATATATATATATAGCATGTTGCAATTTATGTCTTAATGAATACTAGATTGAACATGAGGCCAAATACAAACCTCTTCCATGACCTCTTGACCTTTAGGCAGCTTACTGATGAGGGTCTGAATAATCTGGAACTGCAGTTTGGGTTTGTCCTTCACATCCTCTTCAGCTCTATGAACGTGACATCTTCACATTAAATATTTCAGCAGCAAACACACATTTTATGGTAACACTTTAGTACAGGGAACATGTATTTACTATTAACTACGACTTTTCCTTCAATAAACCTCATAATTTACTGCTTATTAATAGTTAGTAAGGTAGTTGTTAGGTTTAGGTATTGGGGAGGATTAAGAATACAGAATAAGGCATTAATATGTGCTTAATAAGTACTAATAAACAGCCAATATTCTTGTAATACACATGCTAATAAGAAACTAATAACTAATAAGTGTTACCATTTTATTAAACATTCATAAGCATGCAAAAGAATGCTTTAATTGATCAAAAGTGACAGTAAAGATTCAAAATGTTACAAAAGATTCTATTTCAAATAAATGCTGTTCTTTTGAACTTTCTATTCATCAAAGAATCCTGACCAATGCCATGGCATGTCAAAATAACTTAACATTTTCTTATATTACAATGGTTTATTTCCTGCTTCTCAAAAGTTCATCAGACTTTTTTCTCAGAATCGTGAGTTTATATCTCGCAATTCTGACTTTATAACATGTAATTGCGAGTTATAAAGTCAGAATTGTGAGATATACACTTGCAATTGTGTTATAATGTCCGTTTGTGAGGGAAAAAAGACTTGCGAGAATTGCGAGTTTCTCACCATTCTCACCATTAACTCGCAATTAGATGTTATAAAGTCAGAATTGCGAGATATACACTCACAATTCTGAGGATAAAAGTCATATAAAGTCTTTATAAGATGCAATTGTGTGATAAAAAGTCACAATGACCTTTTTTATTTTTTTATTTAACATTAAAAATCATACCGACCGCAAACCATTGAAGGACAGTGTATAATCAGTGTAATGTGAGTGTGTTCGAGGTCTTACGGTGCTGCTGGCTCCTGTGTCGCCCGTGTCAGGTGCATCATCACCAGTGATCCCAGGATCAAACCCAGATTCGTGCGGCCGACGCCCACCTGACAGCTGAACAACAGGGCTGGAAGCGGCTGAGATGGGTCACGACTCAAGGACAGAGATGGATTCTCCTGACAGAGAGAGAGAGAGACTGTGAGCACTGCTGGGTAGATTACTCACAAATGTAGTCCATTAACGAATACAAATTACACATTTTAAGTAATATAATCAACTACTTTTTGATTACTTTTAGATTACTTTTGACCTAGCATGCTTATCACATAGATTTGAATAGGATAATCTTGTACCATATTGATATAAAATACAAAAAAAAAAGAACATTTGTAAGTTCTAAAACCCCCAAATTTACATAAACCCCGCCCCCGAGAACATACAACAAAGGGGGCGGGGCCATGTTGGGCTGCTTTAGAGAAGAGGAAGAGTTGTTGTAGTTTTACACCGGACTGCTTCACAAACGAGGGTCAATTCAACACAAAAGATTAACATGACAGCACATGCTAGTCGATGAGTTGAATCAACTCCACAGCAACTACATAAATTTATCCACTAACCATTCAGAAACGCCCTCTCCTGGAAAGCGGAGCTCATTTGCATTTAAAGGGACACACACAAAAACGGCGTGTTTTTGCTCACACCCAAATAGCGGCAAATTTGACAAGCTATAATAAATGATCTGTGGGGTATTTTGAGCTGAAACTTCACAGACACATTCTGGAGACTTATATTACATCTTGTGAACAGGGGCATTATAGGTTCCCTTTAAGTATATTATATTATATAAGAGTTAATATTCAGTAATCGTACCGATTTGACTTCACTCACACTATTGGCTGAGAGCAAAACTTTAACTGAATTGATCTGAATAATGACACTATTGTCTTTTTTTCTCATATTTGAAGTTTGCATCATTGATTCTGTATATTTTCCTGTGCTGTGAAGATTAATATCTACTATCCTTTGTAAACGGGTAAGTTAAATTTGAATCTCCATTAGTAAGGAGTAACTATGGAGTCGCTGCATGAGACGCGTTGGCAGCCCTGAGGAACAAACAGCCTTGGAGCGAGACAGGAAGTAGCCTCTCTTTCTTTTATAAAGCTGCTTCCTGTGTATCATTCTACAGGCAGAGCTAAAATAACAGCTTGAGCCCTGAGGTTTGACAGGACGCTTTAAATAGTGCGTGGACAAGTTTAGATGAATGAGCTGCAGACACGCTCGAAGCGCTTGACCAATCACAACACACTGCTCCAGCCGACCAATCAGAGCACATTGTGCTTTTCAGAAGGAGGGGCTTCAGAGAGACAGGAACTAAACAGAGCGTTACTGACAGACTGGGAAGAGAGGAGCTGCAACAATGGAGAATATGAGGAAAATAATCAACATTCAATCTAGTAGAGCCCAAAAACAACATCAAGAGATTCGACTCAGCCTGTGGCTTCATGTGGCCATTTTACTTTCTAATCTTTCAACTCGTCAAATTTGTGGCTTTAGCTTCTGTCTTCTTAAACCAGAGAAACAGGAAACACAAGACACATGAAGGAAGTGTCATTCATCAGACACATGACTGGTGCAAACACACAAACTGAGCTCCAACCAGACAAAAAAACCACAACAGACGCACTCGCAACTATTTACCACGGTAAAACTCACTGATATATCAGCCTGGTCAAAAAAAAAAAAAAAAAAAAAAAAAAAGGGCTTATGGGTATAAACGGGTCCGTTCGGCTTAAATGGATAATGAACAATTTCTGCTTTTAAATATTTAACATTATTTTTGTAAATGCTGTTTGTTTTAAAACCACCAAAAAGTGCAGAGAATACAAGAACAATGTTTCATCATGTTCGTCTTCAGTCTTTCTGATGATCTCCAGAATATTCCCATCTAAACACGTTATATATTACAGCGCAGACGCACTTTAAATCATCTGACGTGTTTAGATTCCACAGTCTCAGAAGATGTCAAACATCTTCAGGAGCTTTAATCGCACTGGCGTGAGCTGAAGCGACCGCATCACAAGAAAACAATTCTGGTGCCGCACAGACAGACCCTTCATGTGTTTCACATGACATCAGCTGACCAATACATCGATTTAGATGATATCTCAGTCATTAGAAAGGTCAGAGCTGAATATGGTTCATGGAGTTCATGCTGGTCGTTTCCGGAGAACGCTCACGAACACTTTGCCATTCTTATTTGCCATAATATTTAATTATAATATTTAATTTTAATATTAATAAAATGATTATTATTATTATTATTATTATTATTAGTAGTAGTAGTAGTAGTAGTAGTAGTAGTAAATAATAATAATAATAATAATAATAATAATAAACTCAGAAAATTATATTATTATTATTATTATTATTATTATTAAATAGCATAATTGCCTGCTTTGATAATAATTATTATAATTACTCCTGAGATCAGATTTTTTTACATTTACTATTATTATTATTATTCAATAGTATGTCACTGCTATAATAAAAATAACAACAATATATATTATTATCATAATATTAGTATGTTTCAATGCTTTAATAACAAGTATTATAATTAATATAATTATAATTAATCCTGAGATCAGAAAACATTATTTTACTCTTAATAATAATAATAATAATAATAATAATAATAATAATAATAATAATTAAATAATTTAATATAATTATAATTTATCCTGAGGTCAGAAAATAATAATAATAATAATAATAATAATAATTATTATTATTATTATTATTATTATTATTATTATTATTATATAGCATAATTGCCTGCTTTGATGATAATTATTATAATGAATATACATAATTCTGCGATCAGATTTTTTACATTTTTTACTATTATTATTATTATTATTATTATTATTATTATTATTATTAAATAGTATACATCACTGCTATAATAAAAAAATAATAATCATCATCATAAATTATATATTTAATTATAATTAATCCTCAGATCAGAAAATTTTTAAAATTAGTATTAATATTATCATTACTAAATAGTATGTATCACTGTTTTAATAACAAATATTATAATTAATTAATATAATAATTAATCCTGAGATTAGAAAACATTAAAAATGTTTACTATTATTATTATTAAATAGTATAATTCACAGTTTTAATAAAACTACTACTAATAAAGAGAAAGAAATAATTTAATATAATTACAATTAATCCTGAGATCAGAAAATTATTATTATTATTATTATTATCATTATTAAAATTATTATTAAATAGCATAATGTCTCTGCTTTAATAATAATAATAATTATAATTAAATTAATATAATATAATATAGTTAATCTTGAGATTAGAAAACATTTACATTTTTTTATTATTAATTATTATTATTATTATTATTATTATTATTAAACAGTATAATTCACAGCTATAATAAAATAATAATAATAATAATAAATAATTTAATATAATTAATTATAATTAATCCTTACATCAGAAAACATTTAAATTATTATTAGCATTATTATTATTATTATTATTATTATTATTATTATTATTATTATTATTATAATAAAATAGTATAATTAACTGCTTTAATAATAATAATAATAATAATAATAATAATTATTATTATTATTATTATTATTATTATTATTAATTATAATTAATCCTGAGTTTATAAAACATTATTACTATTATTATTAATTAGTATAATTCACAGACATCAGCTGACCAATAATCTCTCACCCTGAGAACGTTGACGAACGCATCAAACTCGTCCTCCAGAGGCGCTCCCTCCATCGGCAGAGGCAGACGGTAATACCTGAACAAACACATGATCAATGAATCACCTCATACTGCTGTTACACACGTGAAGATGAACCTGTGTGTGTGTGTGTGTGTGTGTGTGTGTGTGTGTGTGTGTGTGTGTGTGTGTGTACCTGTACGAGGGCATGGTGAAGCGCGGTCTCTTGTACACCTCCTCTGTCACGTGAATGTCTTCTTCACAGCAGATGCAGATCTTCTGCGGTTCTCCTTTGAAATGCTCGATGTCGTTGTAGACGTAGAACACGTTGTCATTCAGTTTGGCGAAGTCGTGAAGCTGAAAGAGCAAAACTTCTCAGACGAGTTCGTCTTCAGATCGGCACGTGTTATGATGTTAGTGTGAAATTGAAATGACAGGAGGTTTGAGAGCACATGCATTCAGGTCAATGACAAATAAAAAGGGGAGAAATCTTTTTCAAACGTGCACAATTATTAGAAACATAATTGTTCTCGTTTCATATGTTTAATAAGAGCGTTTATACCACTTAACATTAGTTTTGATTTAATGACTAAAATGTCCTGTTTTATGTTTTTATGTCCAATAACAAAAAAACAATGCTCCTGGATGTTGGTTTCACCACTTTGACTTGATTTGACTTGCACTTGCTGTAAATGTTTAATATTAATATTAATAAAAAAAATTATTGATGTCATTGTTTATTATTATCATCATTATTGCTGCTATTATCATTATTGCTATTATTATTATTATTATTATTATTATTAATAAATATATTTAACTGATTTAATAATAATAATAATAATAATATTATAATTAATCCTGAAATTAAAAAAACGTTAGATAATATTAATAATAATAATTAGTAGTAGTAGTAGTAGTTGTTATCACTTTGACTTGATTTGACTTTGATTTGCTATAAAATATTATTAATATTAACAAAAAATATTGTTGTCATTGTTTATAATTATTATTATCTTTATTGCTGCTATTATCATTATTGCTATTATTATTATTATTATTTATTATTATTTAATATTATATTTAACTGCTTTAATAATGGTAGTACTAATAAAAATAATAAAAAATATATAATTAAACCTGAGATCAGAAAACATTTTTAGAGTTTTACTATTCTTCTTCTTATTAAATAGTATAATTCACTGCTTTAATAATAATAATAATAATAATAATAATAATAAATAATAAATGTAATTAAATATAATTAATCCAGATTTTTTTAATAATAATAACAACAACAACAACAACAACAACAACAACTAATCCTGAGCTAAAAAAAAAACATTTAAATAAAAATAATAATATTAATTACTATTATTATTACTATTATTATTTTTATTAGTAGTAGTAGTAGTAGTAGTAGAAGTAATAGTAGTAGTGGTATTAAATCCTATAATTCACTGATTTAATAATAATTATATATATAATTAATTAATTAATATAATTAATCCCGAAATCAGAGAAGATTTTACTATTTTTCTTATTACTAAATATTATAATTCACTGCTTTAATAATAATAATAATAATAATAATAATAATAATAATAATAATAACAATAATAATAATAATAATAATAATAATAATAATAATTATTATTATTATTATTATTATTATTATTATTATAATAATTTATTATTTTTATAACTAATAATTATTATTAGTAGTAATAGTAGTAGTAGTGGTATTAAACCGTATAATTCATTGCTTAATTTTTTGCTTCATTAATTAATATAATTATAATTAATCCTGAAATCAGAAAACATTTTACTATTTTTTTTCTTGTTTCTAAATATTATAATTCACTGCTTTCATAATAATAATAATAATAATAATAATAATAATAATAATCATCATCATCATCTTTAAAATGATCTCAGAACGGTTCAAAATGAATTTCTTGTTCATTCCAGTCACATACATTTCAGTGTTTTTAATTTCTCAGAATAAAAACAGATCCAGACACGCCTGCCCCAGTAACTTCTCTCCGTTCGGCTGATCACATGATCAATCTCCTGACCTCTTTCCTGATGGTGAGCTCCAGGTTCTCGGAGGAAAGCTCTCGTCCCAGATCGTGCAGGTTCTCGTGAAGGTTCTCCTTCCTCCGGGGTGTGTATGGGAGGAAGTCGCCCTCCAAACGCAGGAACACCACGGGCTCCTCGCGCAAACAGAAGAAAATCACCTCCTTTCAAACGAGACAGACGCGTGTCAATCTCCACTGCGATCGCAGGACAAATAAAAACACTTTCGCTGTTTAAACTCATTTAACAGCTTCATTTAAAGCGTCAGTTTAATCAGACCAACAATCGAGTGAAACAACAGATTTAATCTCTAACAAATCACCTGACAAACACCTCATCAGCAGGATTATTTACACATGGCTTTCTCTGAACAGAAGGTGAACGGGGATCTGCTGGAGATCTGCACACTGACCTGATGACCCTGACCCTGCAGTCTCTGCAGGACCTGTTTGAAGCCACTCAGGCTGGGCTGACCCATGCCGTACAGCGGGAATCCGCCTCTGCTCTGTCTGAAGTTGGGCGCTCCGTACGAGCCGGCGGTGCTGAGAACGTCCGCTTTACTGAACACGTCCTGCACCATGAAGTAGGAGCCCTGAGAAGAACACGGGATGATCATCCGTCTCTCCCACACTTTAACAACAGCTGCTCGGATGCTGGTTTGAGCTCTGAGCATTTATGCGTTTGGCCATTTTAATTTGAGCTTATTTTGGGTTGAATGCAATCATTTTGTTCATTAAAATAAAGCTAAAATATAATAAAATGAAAAAAGCTAAAATAAAAGTAAAAAAAAAAAAAGATTTAGTTGAAGCACTAAAATAAACAAAAACTAAAGCTGAAGAAATATTAAACAAAAAAAAAAAAACCTAAACAGTAATATAAAAAAATCTAAAATAAAATATTAGATAAATTAACAAATTTTAAATGTTGCACTGGCAACAAATTAAAATAATTAAGTTAAAGCACTAAAATAAGCTCAAATTAAAACTATTACAATCATTTAGTTAATTAAAATTAAGCTAAAATTATATAAAATATAAATATTAAATAAAATTAACAAAAATTAAAACTTAAATAATAAAGATGAAGTATTAAAATTGGTTAAAACTAAAACTATTAAAACATTTTGTTAATTAAAATAAAACTAAAATAAAAGCAAAATAAAATAAAAATAATAAAATCATTTCTGAATATTGTAAATATTTACTTTAATACACATTCCATCATGTGTGATTGATTTTTAGTGTATATTAATATTAAAATAAAATAAAAGCAAAATAAAATAAGAAAATAATAAATAAAAATAAATAAATAAAGCAAAATAAAAATAAAATAAAATAAATTAAAATAAAATGATAAAAAAACTAAAGTAAACTCAATTCAAACTGTTACTATGGGAACTAACTGAAATAAGATTTAGTTGAAGCACTAAAATAAAAACTAAAGCTGAAGAAATAATTAAAAAATAAATAATAAATAAATAAATAAATAAACAGTAATCTAAAATAAAATATTAGATAAATTAACAAAAATTTAAAATGTTGCACTGGCAACTAATTAAAATAATTAAAGCACTAAAATAAGCTCAAATTAAAACTATTACAATCATTTAGTTAATTAAAATTAAGCTAAAATTACATAAAATATAAATATTGGATAAAAAATTAAAAATTTCACTGAAATAATTAAGTTGAAGCATTAAAATTGGTTAAAACTAAAACTATTAAAACATTTTGTTAATTAAAATAAAACTAATAAAATAAAGCAAAATAAAATAAATAAAGCAAAATAAAAATAAAATTAAATAAAATGATAAAAAAAAAAAAAAACTTAACTAAACTCAACTCAAACTGTTACTATGGGAACTAATTGAAATAAGATTTAGTTGAAGCACTAAAATAAAAACTAAAGCTGAAGAAATATTAAATGGAAACTAAAAAAAATAAACCTAAGTAGTAATAAAAAATTGTTTTAAAAAAAATGAATAAAAAGTACAAAAGCACATAACAAAATTACTAAAAAAATAAAATAAAATAAAATGAAAACCGAGGGTTGATTCAACATATTAATAAAATAATAAAAATAATAACTTACAGAGATAATAAAAGTAGTAAAGAAAATAAAGTGAAAGACACTTTCATATCAAATAAGTGTGGAAACTTTAACACACATTAACTCCAGCTTTAATAAAATGATCTGCTAAATGACTAATTACTACTTTATGATGCAGAAAACTCGACCATTAAACTCAAGAACATCATCAGATATTGAGGCGGCAGAGGAGCGATGGGAGAGTTTGAGAAGTGACCGCTCATGTTTTCTGTTGATTTGCAGCGAAACTCATCATCGGCTCGTCAGCAAACAGAAACTAACGAGCAAACAAAGAGAACGAGCGCGTGTCTTCAGGCCAGGAGCTTCAAAGCCTTCAGAGAAGGTGCAAACGTCTTCTGAAGACTAACGAGCGGCAGTAATTAATTACACTCTCTGTTTGTGAAGACAGACGCGCCGTGACACGTTCCTAAACTCCTGAATGAAATGAGCTCAGACCGGACGTTAAGAGGGAACGGAGCTGTGGCATGATGAAGTAACTCAATAAATCATCATATCAAAGCATAATGAATATAATATTAATGTACCATAGTATTTACTGCATATGAACAGCTCTTTCACACTGTTGTAGCTTGCAAAACTTTATCAAGTAACTCAACTCAAAAATTAAATGCAGTTCATTGAGTTTTGCACGATATGACTGGGTGAATTTTTCTAAAGAATACCATGGTACTATCACGGTACATGTGCAAAATACTGTACTTTAGTAGGAGTAAAATTGAATGATTATTAGGCAAATTTTCTCGCCTGATTCTCATCACCATATTTAAAAAAAATATGTAAAAAGAAAATTATATACACATTTTTTTTTAAATATTTTTTTTAAATACAGTGATGAGAATCAGGTGAGAAAATGAATTAATTAATAAATTAAATGTTATAAATCAAATCAAATAAATATTATATAATTTTTTTTCCAAATAAAAATACAAATTTATTTTTATATAAAAAAAAAAAAAAAAAAAAAATATATATATATATATATATATATACACACACATATATACATATATATATATATATATATATATATATATATATATATATATATATATATATATATATATATATATATATATATATATATATATATATATATGCGCACATACACAAAATAAAAATAAATATTTCTTTAATATAATATATTTTTTTAATATTATAATATAATATAATAACATATATATATTATGTTATTCGAAAATAACTATGATTTCATATAATTTTTTTTAAATATGGTGATGAGAATCAGATGAGAAAATTTGCCTAATTGTCATTAGATTTTTAATTATTTTTAAATAAAATAAAAAATATTTTATAAATTAATTATAAATGATAAATTAATATTTTTTATATTATAAATTAATAGATATTTACAATAAGTTAATTTTACATTGTTGTAGCATTTATTACACTGCTTTTAATTTTTCATTATTCATTTAATTAAAAAAAAAAAAAAAACATTTTAGTATCACTGAGGAACTATTATAGTTTCTATTAATAGTTCGAATTAATTTTTATTTTTGTATGTTCTGTTTTTATTTTAATTTTTGATTTAAAAAAAAAAATGTAATATTTTTTTTGTGTGCTTTAGCCATTTTTATTTATTTATTTATTTTTAATATGCCTAAATTTTTTTTTATATTTTTGTACATCAAGTTAAACTAAAAGATGATAAATGTTTCCTCGGCAACTAGCTGAAATAAATATAGATGAAATAAAATAAAAACAAAATAAAAAGGTTTTTGAAATATTTTATTTGAGTTAATGTTTATTTTATTTTAAGTAACATTTTTTATAAAGTATAAAGAACCTGATTACAGTGATGAGAATGTAAAGGGGGGACAAGGTTAAAATAATCAACAAATAAATTACTATAATAAAAAAAAAAAAAAAAAGTATAATTTGTTTTTAAATATTAAATTTTTTTTAAAAATATGTCAAATATGTGATTTTTTTTTTTTTTTTTTTTTGAGAGAGAGAAATGCAACCTGTTTTCATGACATTCAACCACAGCACATGAGAATAATCGTCCGGCTCACCTGGACCAGATGGTGCTCAGGCATTTTGTCCGAGATCCTCCCAACTTTATAGTTTGTACGGAGAACGTCATCATGGATCTGAAACTCCTGTCTGCAGTTATACCTATGAACACACACACAGACTCAATCAGGTGAATTATATTCAGCTCCACACGCTCCGCAGGAGCTCAGAACAGTGTCGCGCTGCTGGACGTACGTGATGACCACAGGAGCCACTTTATTAGTGATGATGGATTTGCCCTTGTTGTTGTGGATGTTGAGCGTCTGGAAGGAGGCGCTGCTCGCCGACCGCCTGCTGTCCGTCATCCCGTTGCCGTGGAAACTCTCATGCAGTGTGGGCTGGGGAGCAGCGCTGGCAGTCGTACCCATACTCCACTGGCAGCTGTCAATCACAGAAACACACACATATATCACATGAACACAAAGAGTTACACCATCAACTACAGACGCTTCATCCCTTTCCCATCATCCTCAAACATTCCTAAGAGGATTCTTGATCACCTTGTTTTGTGTCTTTAACCTGATGTGATTAGGAGCGAACACAGGAATAAATCAGTTTAATCTCTCTTAATTTCAGTATATGGGAATATAAATGCAGTGGTGAATAATCTCAGTCTGCACAGCGGTTTGTTTCTCACGTTCACCGGATGAAGCTCTTATGTAAGTGGGGCAAATTTAAGGTGACATCTTCAGAGCACAACCCACCATCTGCAGAAATCTGCCCTAGATGAACGTCTCGCCTGCCCTGAAAACCCACCCACGGCCGCCAGACGATCGCTCGCAAACATCCTCTCTGAAAAACAAGCCGTCACGACCCCGTCTGCCTGTTTGCAGGCCACCGCAGACACGCTTCTTTAAGTGCTCACTTCCAGTTCTGATCGAGAAAGCAAAGGTTAAACGTCATTAAGGGCTCGCTGGTGTTTTTGAGCATTTTAGTAACGCCTCAGTATCTGGGTCAGCGTGGCCTGGAATCAAACCTGCAACACTTTTGTCTAACTACATCATTTTTAGTGCTTGAACCGTTTCAAAGCAGCATGAGATCATCATTCGAGTGTGAGAGGAGGAGGAAAAAAAAGACAATAAATCTGAGACAAAGATGGAGTCTTTAACATGAAATGCGTAATAAATAAATAATATAATAAAATAATAAAATATAAATTAAAAATCATAATACAATAAAATAAAATAAAAATAAATATAAAAAATACATAAATAAAATTTAACAGTATAAATAAACACTATAAATGCATAATAAAATATAAATAGAATATATGTGACGAGAAGAAAAAAGCAAGTGGTAAAATAAAAAAATAATAAAATAAAATAAAACAAAACAAAACAAAACAAAACATGCTAAAACATAAATAGCAAAAAAATAAATAAATTATAAAAAATAATATAATATAAATAAACAATAATATAAATACATAAGCTAAAAATAAATAGCAAAAACAATAAACAATAATATGAATATATATGAAATAAATGATATATAAATAAAATATAATAAAATAAATACATAAAATATATATATATATATATATATATATATATATATATATATATATATATATATATATATATATATACACACACACACACACACAATAATAATTTTATATATACACACAATAACTAAAAATAAAAAATAATAAAATGCTAAAAAATATAAACAAATAAAATATACATAAATACACTATAAATACGTAAAATATAAAACAGAATAAAAAAGATATATAGATATATCTATCTCTATATATCTTTTTTTATTCTGTTTATTTATATTTTACGTATTTATAGTGTATTTATGTATATTTTATTTGTTTATATTTTTTATTTATTTTTTAGCATTTTATTATTTATTTTTTATTTTTAGTTATTGTGTGTGTATATATAAAATTATTATTGTGTGTATGTGTGTGTGTGTGTATATATATATATATATATATATATATATATATATATATATATATATATATATATATATATATATATATATATATATATATATATATATATATGCACACACACACGAAGAGAAGAAAAAAAAAATCAAATAATAAATAAAAATAAATAATATAAATACATAAATAATGAAATATGCTAAAAAAAAAAAACATTCATATAAAAAATAAAATATAAACATAAATAAAATATATATAAAATAAAATGTATAAAAAATAGAGGTGTGAAGTAAGTTTAAATGAAGTGTATAAAATTAAAAATAAAATAATATAAATACAACCCGAATTCTGGAAATGTTGGGACGTCTATAACTATTTTGAGACCTGTAGCAGGCATCAAATTTGAAATGAGCTCATTTTGTGCATAAAATTTCTCAGTTTAAACATTTGTTATGTTATCTATGTTCTATTGTGAATAAAATATCGGCTCATGTGATGTGAAAGTCTTTTAGTTTTCATTTTATTCAAATTTAAAAAACGTCCCAACATTTCTAGAATTCGGGTTGTAAATACATAAATAAGCAATATAATAAAATAATAAATTACATAAATAAAAACAGACAGACATGCAACATAAACATCCTGAAAATTTATACTAATGTCCTCCTAAATAGACTAAAACGGTTTGGATTTTTAATCCCGAGTATTTTAGTACGACAACCACACAACGAACACATTCCTACATGATCACTATGGTCTCCACACTGAATCAAACTGGGAAGCAAAACACTGGTTCTCAAAGTGACAGAATTCCCTCAGGAAATCCAATTACTGCGGCCCATTCACAGGGAAAATAAAATCTCCCAGTGTCCACAGCACTGAAAACAGAGACGGAAAAAGAGCGCACAGATGGGCATTCCCTTTCCCGCCTCGCCATCTATTGAAATTCCACTGGTGAAGTTCAAGCTGGGACGGATCGCTCGACACAAAAGGGTCTGCGTGCAGACAGGAAGTGCTCTGCAGCTGCAGGAAGCATCTGCGGTTGAACGGGCTAATCAGAGGAAGGATGCAGAACGCTCCTCATTCTTAAGAGATGTTGAGAGGAGATGTATATCACAGATCACACATCACATGTACAGCTTCATGAAGAGCTGGGAACACTGGGATAGACTGATAGAGGCTCTCTCAATCACATCCGTTAGACGTGAAAAAATGGGTCAAGGGTCTGTCACACGGCAGCGAAGTGAACATGCTAAATGCAAATAATAAATACAGTATCTCACAAAAGTGAGTACACCCCTCACATTTCAGCAGCCATTTTAGCATATCTTCTCAAGCGACAATACTATAGAAATGAAACTTGTATATATTTTAGAGTAGTCAATGTGCTGCTTGTATAGTAGTACAGATTTACTGTCCTCTGAAAATAACTCAACATACAGCCATTATTGTCTAAATAACTGTCAACAAAAGTGAGTACACCCTAAGTGAACATGTCAAAACTGTGTCCAAAGTGTGAGCACTACTGGCATGGAATTCACCAGAGCTGCACAGGTTGTTCCTGGGATCCTCTTCCACTCCTCCATAATGACGTCACGGAGCTGCTGGATGTTAGACACATGGCGCTTCTCCACCTTCCGCTTGAGGATGTCCCACAGGTGCTCAATAGGGTTCAGGTCTGGAGACATACTTGGCCACTCCATCACCTTCAGCTTCCTCAGCAAGGCAGTTGTCATCTTGGCGGTGTGTTTGGGGTCATTATCATGTTGGAAAACTGCCGTTCGGCCCAGTTTCTGAAGGGATGGCATCATGTTCTGCTTCAGAATGTCACAGTACATGTTGGAATCCTCAGTGAAGCGCAGCTCCCCAGTCCCAGCAGCACTCATGCAGCCCCAGACTATAATGTTACCACCACCATGCTTGACTGTAGGCAAGACACAATTTTCTTGGTACTCCTCCACACATGCTGGACACCATCTGAGCCAAATAAGTTTATCTCAGTCTCATCCGACCACTGGACATGGTTCCAGTAATTCATGCTCTTGGACAGGTTGTCTTCAGCAAACTGTTTGCGGGTTTTCTTGTGAGCCAGCTTTAGAAGAGGCTTCCTTCTGGGACGACGGCCACGCAAACCGACTTGTTACAGTGTGCGGCGTATGATCTGAGCACTGACAAGCTGACCTTCCGCTTCTGCAACCTCTAAAGCAATGCTGGCAGCACTTTTTGAAGCCAGCTTCTGCACCTGATGCACAGCACGAGGACTCAACTACTTTGATCGACCCTTGCGAGTGGAACCCGTCTTGGAAAACCTCTCTCTATGACCCTGGCCACTGTGCTGTAACTCAGTTTCAGGGTGTTACCGATCTTCTTATAGCCTAGGCCATCTTTGTGAAGAGCAACAATTCTAGTTCTCAAATCCTCAGAGTGTTCTTTGCCATGAGGTGCCATGTTGAACATCCAGTGGTCAGTATGAGAGAATTGTACGCAAAGCACCAAACTTTAACTGCTCTAATACAAGATACGCAAATTTGTATGGTCCTATCAAGCAGACAAAAACATGAACATGATGAATAGGACATGTGGCTTTGCATGGTTAAAAGATGTAGAGCTGTTATCACTTAGGGTGTACTCACTTTCGTTGACAGCTATTTAGACAATAATGGCTGTATGTTGAGTTATTTTCAGAGGACAGTAAATCTATACTGCTATACAAGCAGCACATTAACTACTCTAAAATATATACAAGTTTCATTTCTATAGTATTGTCCTTGAGAAGATAGTTACTGAAATGTGAGGGGTGTACTCACTTTTGTGAGATACTGTAATTACTCATGAGTAAATTCTGAGTAATTTGCACATAAAACGGGACCAAACGCTTTGTGAACATCAGATTGTGTCCCCCCACCAAATCGGGTCTCCATTAGGACCCCACGCAATCCCATTGGTTCAAATTGCTTTATGTATAGTGACAAATCGGGTCCCCCCCACCAAATCGGGTCTCCATTAGGACCCAACACGATCCCATTGGTTCAAATTACTTTATATATAGTGATAAATTGGGTTCCCCCCAAATCCAGTCTTCATTAACACCCCACACGATCCCATTCGTTCAAACTGCTCTGTATTCTGAGAAATGAGACTGACGTCGACAGCAAAACATAAAATGCACAAATAAATCATAAGCTGAAAGTAAATTGGCCCAATTTGGATTTCAAGTTGACTTTAACTTGTAATATTTATCTCCACACTAAAGTCTGTGAAACGCTCCAGAAGAGGGTCAAATGAAATCTTAAGGGAACATATGACTGAAGCAAACTGTAATTATGGTGAATTAAACGCAGCTGGAAAATCATTTTAAGACTCTTCTCAACTCAAAGATATGCACAACTTACATGGTATAACTATGGTTTTGGGATGTGAAATATGATATTACAGTAATACCCTGCTATTCTTTTGAAGTAGCATGATAATATCATATGATACTGCTTTATTGCAAGGATAAAGAATCATTCATCTTTGTTTGTAACCACAAAGTCAGTTTTAGGTGACACACCTCACACAGAGAGTTGCCGCCTACCTCCACAGGAAGTGCAGGGTTATTATAGTTAACTACGACTAAAATTAAAACTAAAACCTTAAAAAAAACAAAAAAAAAAAAACAACATTAACTGAAATAAAAAACACTGCTACCAAAGCAATATTTCTCTACCTAAAGCTGAAATAAAAAATAAAAACCATACAGCTATATTTATAAAAATAAATAAAATAAAATTTAAAATAAAATTTAAAAAAAAAGTGAAAATTTAATTGAAATTAAAAGAGAAAATGCAAAAATAACAGTATCTCAATAATGCTAGAATATCACTTGTGTGGCATGGTTTCAAAATAGAACTATTAGATTATAATCTATTAATAACATATTTTCTTCTCAAATAAATACTATATGACATTAGGGATGCAAAGGGGCGGAAAATGTCCGGTAAATTTCCCAAAAGTTTCCAAAAATCCTGGAAAGTTTCTGGAAATTTTAAAAATGTTCTGTAAATGAACCAGAAATTTTTCACCCCTTTGCATCCCTATACTACATAATATAGTGTGTGTCACATCTTTCTTCGATGAAGGCCATATTTGAGCATCTTCCCAAAAGAATCCATTATGTCTCCCTTCAGTGTCTCTTTAATAAAACTCGTCGCCACTTTTCAAAATCACATCTACAGTTTAATTTCAGAAATATCCCAACAGCATAAAAACACACACAATATAATCTTTCTGCAAACAAAAATAGCTGTGTATACAGTCTAATTTCTTACAAATTAGAGCTGCACGATTTTGGATAAATTGAGAATCATGATTTTTTGTTTGTTTGTTTGTTTAAAATAAAGATCACGGTTTCTGAACAGACAACTAAACAAAACAACATGTAATTTACAAGAGATTCTGACAAAATGTTAATTGCTGCAGTCTATTCAAAAAATATTTAATTCATTTGAATTTATTTTTAATCGGGTTAAGTGAATAATTCAATGACTCTCTCATAAAGACTGGACAAATCAGTGTTTTTGAGCGAATCTCTTAAGTGAATGATTCAATGACAAATACTTTAACATTCACTTGTTGCCACCTACTGGTGTAACGATGTAATTGATACAATCATTATTTGAGGCGTCAAGTTACTTTCAAAAGGTGATTTGCTCTATTTTAATCACTACTGTAGACATCAGTGTTTATATCTCAACTATAAACTAAGATGGCCAGCTACCCTGTTAAGTCCATTTCACAGGGATCCATCTGGAAATCAGAACACATCCTTTATCTGCGGCACATTACGTGTAGGTCAGAGTTACAAAACCATGACTTAAGACCTAAAAATCCCTTCAAACAGGGAACTACCCTCATAAAAATGAGGATGTTGAGTGTCTTTAAGAACAGAACATACAAATGCACGACAGCGATGTTGACATGAATAATTCACTTAACTTAGACAGCGGTCAGAGAACAGCGTTTACTGGGGTTTTACACTATATTGAAGACTGATTATTTTGACAATCACCGTTTCACCTCCATTAGCAATGAACCACAGTGTCTTTAGAACTTCCCCTATGAGTAAGAACAACTGCCCCGGAAAAATTAACTTCCTCACACAACTTCCTGTGTTGCAACACCACGGGGATGTGCATGTTACTTCATGATGGTATTGGAAGGCAATACCGTGGTACTGAATGATTTGCATGTTCACTGTAATATTTACAGTGTAAATGAATAGATAACCTTCACGTTTAGTTAAAATGCCATTAAAATCACACTGAGCAATATTCACGCTACAAATGATAAATATATATATGTTCATATTTAGAATGACACAGATTCCTGTTGAATACCTCTTGAAATAACACTAAAAAAATGAAAGCATATAAATATTTAGTGCTTTTGTAAACGAGAGTTTGAACTCAGATATCAACAGACCAAAAACACTTTGCATGCAACTAAATATCAGCACTTTAATCAAGCTTGGCATTTGTCTGAGACCAAACTGGCTGTATGGTTTTCCCAGAATGCTACAGGAAAAATTGTGCATCATCTCTCTCTCTCACACACACACACACACACACACACAGGCATTTACAGATCAGAAATAGCACATAATTACAGTTATTCTGAACAGAGCTCAGCCCAAAATGAAAACACAGCCTCGGCATCTACATATCAACACACACAGTTGGCATGTTAAATCTGGTAACTCAAGGCTAGAGGATATTAAAGGATGATTATGTATCATATATATGAATTTGGCCATATCTATAACTATTAAACATCATATGACCTCGTCTTAATGGCCTGAATCTGCACTTACTGTGTGGAAAAGAGCAGCTTGGTCATTCAGAAATCAAAGAAAAGAGTGAAATGCGCTAGAACGACATGAGGGTGGGTTAATGTGTGTGTTGTGGGTTAGTAAACAACAGTGTGACCAACTGACAGAGAGACAGACATCATGCCTGTCACATTCCTGCTTGAACCCGATGGAAAACCCATCATGTGATGACACGCTCAAAATCAAACCACAGCACTGTGAAATCCATTAGTGAAACTGCATTAAGCCAATGCAATTCATCATTTTATTTCCTAATAATTATTCTCTACACTCGTGTCGTGCCTTTCAATCAAAACATCAAGCAGTGAGAGTGGGTCGGTGATACGATTTCATGTCTGAATTTATTCATTTAATAAAAATACATGCAACTCGTACAGAGAAACTCAAGACACACACAAAAACACTGAATATCTGAGCTATGCTAATGTACTAATGCAGTTTAATATTTAAAATTAAAATAATAAACTATAAAAATAATTTTGAAATTTAAGAGAACATATAAATATTAGGGATGCAGTGTTATAAAAATTTTGGCCGATACCGATAACTCTTTATGTTTGAAAGCCGATAACCAATATATTGGCTGATAAATCTAAATCAATTTTTATTTAATTTTTGAGAGCCTGATTACAAAGACAAAAGCCATGTCTCAAGCACACAATTATAATGTTCTCATTATAATATTATGTAGCTTATATGACAGACTTGCCCTGCACATGTTGTACTTAACTGTATTTTGCTTTTTGAAGTGATTTTTAATCATATTTCGAGCAATTCAAAACCATCATGGTGAACAGTGCACATCTGAAGGAAATTATGAATTATTTATCAGCTTTATTATATCGGCCAAATTGTCTTATTGGGCTGATAATGATAATATTAAAAATGAACATATATCGGCCGATAACCGATAATTCTTTATATTTGAAAGCAGATAACCGATATATTGGCTGATAAATGTAAATTTATATAATTTTTGAGAGCCTGATTACAAAAACAAAAGTTTCACCATTAAAAGCCATGTCCCAAACACACAATTATAATGTTCTTATTATAATTTTTTGTAGCTTATATGACAGACTTCCACTGTACATGTTGAACTTAACAGTATTTTCCTTTTAGAAGTGATTTTCAATCATATTTCAAGCAATTTAAACCATCATGGTGGACAGTGCGCATCTGAAGTGTCTCAGCTGAAGGAAATAATCCATTATTTATCGCCTTTAATATATCGGCCAAATTTTCTTATCTGGCCACTATCATTAAAAATCAACATATATCGGCCGATACCGATATGGTGGCCGATATATCGTGCATCACTAATAAATATAAGTAAATACATTTTGATATTTAATAAAATAAATAAACATAAATAAAGCTTAAAAAGTATTCCTAAAAGAAATCATTGCTTTTTAACTGGTGTTTGAGTCTAAAAAATATAAATAAAAATTTACATACCCTAAAATACCATTAAAAACGCAATTATTGTTTTTAAGAGGACAGCAACATTTAACGTTTTGCATCACTATACAAGAATAAGTAGCAGTGAAGCGGTTTTGCTTTAAATATTATTATTTGAAAACATTATCATCTGGCAAATCAGTGTGGTGTAACCGACAGGAACTTTTTGTTGTCACTGTCAAGAAAACCATAAAACAGGAAATGACATCACAGAGAGGACCCCTGTAGACTCTCAAGAGGGGGGGTCAACCCTTTAAAAAAAAAAAAAAAAAAAAAAACAACTTTCTTATGCTGTCAAATGGCAAAATACCTACATTTAATGATGTTTGTATATAAAAATACCTTGAAACTGCTTAATATTTCTTCACTTGACACTTTTAGAGTCATTAAATCACCTTGAAAATAGTATAAAAGTTCTTTTAAAACATACAAAACGAACATGAATACAAAGTTGATATTTATAAGAACTAGTCGGACACATTTTAAACCAGACTTGTTCTTATTTCACCCAAGTACAAAAGCCATCGCTTACATAGTCTGCATACAAAATGGAAATTTCATGAGAAATATTTGAGCAGAAGAAAATATAAACAAACTCAATCAACATGTCCATAAATATCCTCGTGATGATGCCTAAATACTGTGTGCAACAAGATTTATCACTAAAATACAGAGAACACAAAACAAAGACTTGACTTACAGTGTATAAAACACATTCATACCAACACACACACACACACACACACACGCTCCAGCCGTACCTGAGAACACACGCGCCGCAGCACCATCAAATCCAGAGAGGTCTGGGCAGAGCGACAGCGCAGAGATCCCGCAGAGCGACAGGTATCTGCGCAGACTAACTGAGGCGTGCCATGAGTTCTTCTACAGCGGTGTGCATGTATGCGTGAGTGTGTGCGTGCGTTTTGGGCAGTCGGCCTCTGATTAGTAGTCTAAGACAGCGAGACTTCAGTCTGAGCGACAGCAAGCGTCAGACACAAACACAATCTCAGGAAGAGCAGCGTGGTAAATCTGCGTGTGTGAAGGATGTGTGGGTGGGTCTTACCCATCTCTCACTCTCACACACACACACACACTCTACCACATGAATTAAAAGCGCTCCACAGTGTGACCGTGTGACTGCCACCCCTTCAAACACACACACACACACTCACACACTCACACACTCACACACTCACACACTCACACACTCACACACTCACACACTCACACACTCACAGTCAGCACAAACCAAACAACACGACGAGCTAACAGCATGTGTGTTTACATCGCGTAATTCACCGCAGCTCTTGTAAGTTAGCACACCGCACTAATTACTTCATTCGTAAGCAATTAAGACACCCTGACTCTGAATGTCAACACACACAGCTGAGTAAACACGGTAAATCTCAGCACAGGTTTGAGGTAAGATAGGACACACACATTTATCTCAGGACAGAGACTTCTACTGTATATCCTAATGTACTTAAATATAAAAATAATATACAATAACTGTCAGAATTATTTAAAAAAGAATTTTATATATATATATATATATATATATATATATAAAAAATCTTTTTTTTTTATTTAATGTGTGTGTGTGTGTTTATATATATATTATTATTATATAAAATTCTTTTTTAAACAATCTGTGTTCAGTTCCTCAGAATCACAGGGTTTTACAAGAAGTGTTCAAGGTGAGAGAGAGAGAGAGAGAGAGAGAGAGAGAGAGAGAGAGAGAGAGAGAGAGAGAGAGAGAGAGAGAGAGAGAGAGAGAGAGAGAGAGAGAGAGAGAGAGAGAGAGAGAACATGGGGCAAGAGGGTGAGGCAGGAAATTGCTGTACTATCTCAATCTAAGCTAAATTTACACTATTCGCAAACCACATGTACACAAACTCACTGGAGAACTTCTGCTCATCTGAGTCCAACACAACTCAAGAGTTGCGTCATGACAAAAAGAACATTATTATGACACCAGAATCAGAGAAAACAACCGGTGAGCTCTGAAAAGTTGCTTAAAGAAAGCTCAAGATTCATTTGAGTCATGTCGTTTCACACGACTTTCATTCTTCTGAATCTAAAAACTAAAAATCATAGTGACATGAGGGTTGGCAAGCTCCAAAATAAGACAAAAAAACTCAATAGAAGCAGGTCCATAAGTCAATTATCATGAGCTAATCTAAGTTTTCTTGGAAACGAACAAGAGTACATCATTTCTGCAGGATTGGGGCTGTTTACGAGAGAACAAACCGGGCCACACCTGTTTCTTCCTCTAACGACTTTGATGAACCTGCCGACGCAATAAATGAAGAGATGCATGCAAGACCAACGCCTTAGAGAAGAGAGCGGAAATCATGCATCTCTCTCTTTTTTAAAGAGGCTCTGTGACATTTTGCACTGGTGGTACTTGCATGAGGGAATATTTGTTCTGTTAAAGCTGCTACGCTTCTGGATTTAAAAAGAGAAATGAGGCAGAGCAGACAGGGAAGCAGCAGAAGACAGAGATCGAGTGATGGTGACAAGTGATGTTCTGAAGCAGTGAACAACATTTCAGCTTCCTGTGAAACTTCCTCGCAGGCTGTGAAAAGCGAAACGGCTACCTGCCCGTTTCCTGCTGCCCGCAGTCTGCTCTCTGATGAATGCGCTTTTGTGTTTTAAACATCCTTTTCCGACTGGACTCGCTCTGCTCCGAGAGCCGACACCTGTGCTAGCATGCGTTTCCGTTAGGAAGGACACTTTCCTGTCTGGATTCACCCTCACTGAAAACACACAACAGTGACCATGATCCATCCAGTACTTGATTTTTAATATACTTGAGTATTAAAAATTATGTTTATTTTGCAATTTTAAATACTGCTCAAAATATGTGTAAGAAGGCGGGGGGGGTAGGTTAATAGCTTAAATAGGTTTTATAGACATCATTATGAATTATTAGGAATTGAAAAGTAACCTGCATTAGTTCACAAACAAATACAGAGTTCTGTCATGAAACTCTAGATGGCACAGGCTGATAGGTCCTTAACTCAATCTGCTTACAACCACATCATTCTCTATAGGGCACAGCTGATTGGTTCCTGCTGTATCAGTAGCCTAGCCAATAAGCTTGCCGTCAACCTTCAAATACTTGGTCAGCATTTGTAGTAGCAGTTTTCAGCTCGCTTCTCCAGCTCCACCTGTATAGATCTGGTCTGGGTAATTCATGTACACTATATTGTACAGCAGAAGCATGTCTTCCTTGCTCACAGCAGCGTATGTAATGGCAGTAGTGAGTCTCGTACTTGATCTGCAGCAGCAATAACCAAAAGCCACAGAAATAACAGCAGCAGCATGTCTTACTTGTTCACAGCAGCATGCCACGTATGTATTGGTAGTAGCAAGTCCTGTACTTGCTCTGCAGCAAAAGCCACAAACAACAGCAGCAATAACTGCGGCAGCAGCCAGTCTTACTTGTTCACAGCAGCATGTCGGTATGTACTTGCTCTGCAGCAGCAGCAGCAGCAACAACAACAACAACAACATTACCACCAATAACCAACAGCAGCAGCATTAACAGCCAACATCAATAACAGCAGCAGCATGTTGTGTATCCATCGGCAGTAGCAAGTCCTGTACTTGATCTGCAGCAGCAGCAACAACAGCAGCAGCAGCATGTCTTACTTGTTCACAGCAGCATGCCACGTATGTATTGGTAGTAGCAAGTCCTGTACTTGCTCTGTAGCAGCAGCGCCAATAACAACAGCAGAAATAACTGCAGCAGCAGCAACAATGGCAGCAGCCAGTCTTACTTGTTCACAGCAGCATGTCGGGTATGTACTTGCTCTGCAGCAACAGCAACATTACCAATAACAGCAGCAGCATTAACAGCCAACATCAACAACAGCAGCAGCATGTTGTGTATCCATCGGCAGTAGCAAGTCCTGTACTTGATCCGCAGCAACAACAGCCGCAGCATTAACAGCAGCAGCATGTCTTGTTCACAGCAGCGTGTCGTGCATGTATTGGCAGTAGTGAGTCTCGTACTTGATCTGCAGCAGCAATAACCAACAGCCACAGAAATAACAGCAGCAGCATGTCTTACTTGTTCACAGCAGCATGCCACGTATGTATTGGTAGTAGCAAGTCCCGTACGTGCTCTGCAGCAGCAGTGCCAATAACAACAGCAGCCAGTCTTACTTGTCCACAGCAGCATGTCGGGTATGTACTTGCTCTTCGGCAACAGCACCAATAACAGCAGCAGCATGTCGTGTATCCATTGGCAGTAGCAAGTCCCGTACTTGCTCTGCAGCAGCACCAGTAACAACAGCAGCAATAACAACAGAGATATTCCGCCAAGACCAAACATATCAACATTGTCATATTGCCCTGTCAAGTCGCTGTGCAAAACTCCTCCATCGCACAATAAAAACTCAGCGACGGAGGAGACTGGTATTTATTGTGATGTTCCACATTGTTTCAGTTACCAGTTTTGACGTTATCGTTGTGTCGTATTAAGAGTGACGCAAAAGACAATTTGAAATCCAATTTGAGCAGCCAGACTGAGATGCATCTGTAAAAATCTGATTGAAATCACCTCCAAATGTGGTTTGAATCTGTTTTCATGTGTTTTTTTTTGTTGTCCACACTTTTAAAAACCCATCTGGATAAAGTCTGAATATGCAAAAAATCTGATTTTGGCCGGCAGTCTGAACACAGCCTTTGAGTCACACTTGTAAATAATTAAATTAACTGGAGACTCGCTCTGACCGGATCATTTGAATCAGTGACTTGTTGACTCCAGGATCATTCCAATTCACAAATGAATCATTCAGATCGATTTGAGAACCGTTTTAACAGGTTAACGGAAAAGAATCAGTTCGTTCAGGAAACGGACATGGCATCTCGGAGCGGGTGCTGATGTCTTTAGTTCAAAATAACAAGGAACGACTTGTTTTTGTGAAATGTAGTGGAGTATAAAATTAAATTATGCTTTGGAATGTAGTGAAGTAACAGTTTCTCAAAATAAAAATACTCCCATAAAGTACAGATACTTGGATTTACTTAAGTACAGTAATGGATAGATCTGATGATCTAATGTGAGCTGCAGACATATCTTAAGTGAATATTTCATGACACTTATGTCTATTTTGGTAGAAATGAAAACGTAGGTTTAAAAATAAAAAGAACATCCAGCCGCTCCACCAGACACATTTGTGGGTTATCATAGCTTCTGAATGCCGTCTTCAAAAAATGACCGTCTGAGCATTTTTAGCTTTCAGACAGCCGTTCTATTACTGGACTGACATCAAACAGACATAAGCTGGACCGTATGACATCTAGTGGCTGAGATCATCTTTACACGTAATGACAGATGAAGTCACATTCAGAGTACAGCACAAAATCAGCAAGACATTATAGCACAAGGACCACTTAAAACCAACAAATCAAAATATATGTGCTCAAATGTTTTGCTTTTAAAGATGCACTATAACATTTAACATAAATGACACTTGATTTGATTTTATGAAAAAAATAATCCCTGAACCGATTTATTCATGATGTGACTTTTGCTTTGAATAGTTCTACATGACACAACTCTGTCTTACAGTCCATGTTCATATACTGCCAAGATCAGGATGAAATTATTCCAGGTAATTCCCAGCTATTTCTAGGGATGCACGACATATCGGCCACCATATCGGTATCGGCCGATATATGTTAATTTTAATGTTATCATTATCAGCCAGATAAGAAAATTTGGCCAATATTTTAAGCCGATCGATTATTTCCTTCAGCTGAGACACTTCAGATGTGCACTGTTCACCATGATGGTTTTGAATTGCTTGAAATATGATTGAAAATCCCTTCAAAAAGGATAATACAGTCATATAAGCTACATAATGAGAACATTATAATTGTGTGCTTGGGACATGGATTTTATTGGTGAGACTTTTGTTTTTCCAATCAGGCTCTCAAAATGTTTTGGATTTAGATTTATCGGCCAATATATCGGTTATTAGCTTTCAAATATAAAGAATTATCGGTTATCGGCCAAAATTTTCGTATCGGTGCATCCCTAGCTTTTTCCAATTAATATTTCCCAGGGTGGGTTTGGGTTACAAAAACGTAAAGTCAAATTTCTGTACAGACACACACACACAAAAAAAGTCTTGATTACAAAAATATTTCGCTGAATCCAGTAGCGGGGCATGTTGTCACAATGGGAACCTGCTATTTATTCACACATTGACGAAGCAATGAAAAACCGAAAGTAAAACAATTATTATATCAAGGTTAACCCATTGTGGATCTACTGTTTACCCAATAGCATTTAAAATTGTGGTTGATTTTGTAATTGTAGTTTGAATCTAAAACACAAAATGGCTGCTAGTATTTTGTGCAATGGACTTCTCTTATAAATCTTGTGACAACTTGCCCCAACGTCAAACTTCTCATAACAAAGTTTTATGAACTTCAAAAGCATGTGAAATACCTAAAGAAGCATCTACATTGTTGATAGCTTAAATTAGATATGAATTCAATGTTTCCAACCAGAGAAAAACAAGGTGTCAGTGTGCTTTTAATTGGCCTCATTTCTATAATGATCTCCACAAATGACCCGTGCCTCTTCTGACTTTATCTCAATCCCTAACGCAAACTCCTCTAATCTAGTACTGACAGGTTCAAACAGATGGATTATTCATAGAGTTCTGATGGCTATCAGCTCAACTAACCGAACTGCATCGAAACGAACTTCATCACCATTAATCTTCATAAAGCTCGACTCTCGATCCACACATTAGCATTTCAATCCACTAATATCAAATAGCTTTTATGTGGATTGATAAGATTTAAGCATGTTGGTTTCATCCATATTCAATAATGAGAAATAGATTATGTCTTATTTAATTTGAGCCGTTAGGAGAATGAATCACACGAAGCCTGTCAAGAAAAATGAGAAACGTAAAGACTATTTTAGTCATATTTTCCTAACTGAAAAATTGATTCAATACTGTCAAATTGACTCGTTTACATTCCCTCAGTTATGATTTTACCTCTATCTGCCACATCAAAAGCTTCATAAACTCACCTCAGGGTGTGAAAGACTTCATAAGTTATTCAAATATCAAGATGATGGCCGTGAATGTGAGTTTAATCGAGTTCTGTTACAACAATGCGACACACAAACGATTCTCTTCTGATAATTTTAGCGAGTGAACGAATCGTTCTTTTGAGTCGGTTCACTTTAATGATTCGGTCGAGTCCAAACTGTGCATGGCACCATACTAACATTTGACTAGATATTTCATTCCCTACAAAGGAAGAGCACATAAGATACCGAAAGATTCGTTCGAACGAATCGACTCACTGAATCAGACACCAAGTTAAATCATTTTCATGCGTTTCTTGTAATCTATCTGCGCTGCATGATAGATGTATGCGTTCTGAACTAATTTACAAATCACATACTAGTTATATACGTATGACTAGAGTGAATCATATTCATGCAGAAATAGTAACATGCCGCTACATAGACGAACAGATTCGGTATGTTTCACACACTCGCTTTAATAACTCGTGTCTTTTCACAACTACAGCAATGCAGCTTCATGAACCATGTAAGCTACATCCATGCATGTGAGGAGAACTCGATCACATAAAGCTCTGCAGAAAGTTGAGCACTCACCATCGCCGTGAAACAGCCTCCGCCTTCAAAACAGAATCGCTGGTCTGAGCAAACACACTTCAGCAAATCTCTCTGTGCACGGCTGGATTCAAACACTCGAGAAAGAAAGAAAGAAAGAAGGCACTCGTGGGTTCTCAGACTGGCTCTTTGAGCATGCGTGTGTGTGTGTGTGTGTGTGTGTGCGCGAGTGCGAGTGTGTGTGTTTGGTGCCAGGCGCTGCAGGATCCTAAAATCTATTCAACCATAAAGAGAAAACGTGTGTATTATTAGTCAGTCTAGCCATTCATTTCATCTATGAAAATTCTATATATATATAATTACAATATTGCGTTACTCCCTAAAAAAAGTAACTAATTGCGTTACTTAGTTACTTTTTATGAATTTGTTACATTACTTCTCAGTTGGGCTGTTTGTTTTTTAATAACAACGAAAAAGTTATATTTTTGGCAATTGTAAAGGCCCAACATGGGGACAGGAGAGCTGTCAGTCAATACATAAAACAAAGTAACTTGCGTTACTTATTTGAAAAAGTAACTCAGATATTTTGTTGTAAATTTAAAAGTAATGCGTTCATTTTTATGCCTTATTTTATCAGTATTTATTAGGCTCCATATATTACTATATAAAAGTTAGCAGTGTTTTTATAGGAGCACTATATCATCCATTAGCCAATGGGAAATTATATATATCAACAAAAAACTCAACGCGACACATAGACAAACGATTCTCTTTTGATAATTGGAGCGAGGTCTAATTCGCGAACGAATCGTTCTTTTGAGTCGGTTCATTTTAATGATTCGGTCGAGTCCAAACTAACATTTGACTAGATGTTTCATTCACTACAAAGGAAGAGCACATAAAATACCGAAAGATTCGTCCGAACGAATCGACTCACTGAATCAGACGCCAAGTTAAATCATTTTCATGCGTTTCTTGTAATCTATCTTCACTGCATGATATATATATATATATATATTTTTTTTATTTATTTATTGTAATATAGCATAAAGAAACAGAACAGTGAAGGAAATTCTAGGTCTAATTCTAGTTGGGAAATAATCATTTTGAAACTATTTGCATTAATTAGCGTTAAATATATTGTTAGAATTTCAAATATTGTTGGGGACAATTTCTAATTATTGGGAAAATAGCCAAATTGTCCTCCTCAGCGTCTATGATGGTTAACGGCCCTGATATATTTATTTTATTTATTTATGTATTAGGCCTATTCTAATGCCTATAAAATTATCTGCAAGTTAAGCCAGAAACGATATCTACTTAACCACGATAGCTATACACATCAAAATAAGATTTATTCTGAGTCTATCAGTGTATAAATCTTATGTTTCATACATTTGATAAGAGTTGACGCTGCTGAAGGATTCGTCCGAACGAATCGACTCACTGAATCAGACACCAAGTTAAGTAATTTTCAGGCGTTTCTTGTAATCTATCTTCTCTGCATGATAAATGTGTGCGTTCTAAACTAATTATATATATATATATCTAATTATATATACTAATTATATATATATATATATATATATATATATATATATATATATATATATATATATGAGTCTATCAGTATATAAATCTGATGTTTCATACATTTGATAAGAGCTGACACTGTAAGACCGTCCTTAACCTCAGTTCTCGCAGTGAAAGTGCCATTACAGTCTTCAAAGGGCAAAAAGCAACTTTGGTGACGTCACGCGGGCGCAAGGTGTTCTAATTGTTCATTGTAAAATATGCGGCGCATTACCACATGAATAGATGATGAGCTGTCATGGCATGTCAATTTCCTTTAATGTCCTCTGCTACTTGTTAAATATGCAGAGGGCCGGAGGGAGGGGGGTATATAAGCTCTCCTGGACCCCTCGACCTGTCATTCTGACTTCAGTCCATCATGCATGTGCGCGGAGCTTTGCGCGTGGCCTGCTACCATCTTCTGCTTCTTGGAGTATTCGGAAAGCACAATAATCATCATGGCACACGGAATATGTCACCTCACCCATCCAGATTGGACCGGAGCCACCGGCATCACTTACCCACCTACATGATGCACCTCTACCGGCACTTCAAACTCAACCAGACGCGTCCTGTGGAGAACATGGAGCACGAGCAAGCGGACACCATCAAGAGCATCCTGTCAAAGAGTAAGATATGGCATTTCTATATGTTTAAAAAGAGTTTAGTTTTACATTTAAAGACGGGAACTTGCGCACCGAGGTGAAAATCTCTCTCATGTCTTTTGTTGGGGGTCTCTGTGGCTCCTGGCTGTCAAATCTCAGCGCCAGACACCTTCAATCCACATCTCACTCGCGGCTGAATAAGTCCAGGACTAATGCTCTGCGCAAAGCTGATGTGGATTAGACCCTCGCCAGACATCCTTACACAAATCAGTTGTTAAACCCAAATCAACATCGCCCTCCTCGGCTCTTTTTCACACGTCGTCTGATTAGATTAGGTGCTCCGGGTTCCGAGCACGCGCGGGCCGCTGATGTGCACGAGCTCTGGAGGTGTTAAACGATGGGTTTCGATCCGGTGTTTGTTGTGAAGGGATTAGAGTCGCGCTGCCTGGCCTCTCCGTTAGGATAAAGTTAATATCAGATCGATACTGCGGGTTTTAATCAGATTGGTGATGCGATATGGCATAATAATTCAGGACTATTTAACTGATGTGGTCCACACCTCTGAGTAATTGATTGCTGTTTCTAATAAAGATTTAATGTTTCTAATAATTAGATTCAATATCGATGTTCATACTGATCGTTAATGTTTATTGCTTCTGAAAACATTTCTGGAAGCATTGCACTTTAATATGATTGGCTTGGTTTGTCAACAACAAGAATAATCAGAAATAATGATAAATTGTAACATTTTAATCGATTTAAATAAATTTATGATATTATTGTTGTTTAAAATATGTATTCTGTTATTATTGTAGCATTATTATTTAGATTTAAGTAGAATTATTTAGAGTAAACAGAATAAACGTTAGTCTGCAACAAGAAAAATATAATACATATTTTTAATTATTATTATCTCAAATGTAGAATAGACAGAATAGTCATTGGACTTCAACAAGAAAAATATTATAAATATTTTAAATTAATATCGTCTTAAATATTATATTTTATTGTTACAGTCTAAAGATTATTTATAATAAATTCTTTTATTTATAATAAACAGAATAATCATTAGACTGCAACAAGGAATATATAATAAATATTTTTAATTATTATGTCAAATATTATATTTTATTGTTACAGTCTAAAGATTATTTATGATAAGTAATTTTATTTATAATAAACGAAATAATCTTTAGACTGCAACTAGAAAAATATTATAAATATTTTACATTAATATCTCAAATATTATATTTTATTGTTACAGTCTAAAGATTATTTAGAATAATTTTATTTATAATAAACGAAATAATCTTTAGACTGCAACTAGAAAAATATTATAAATATTTTACATTAATATCTCAAATATTATATTTTATTGTTACAGTCTAAAGATTATTTAGAATAAATTATTTTATTTATGATAAACAGAATAATCATGAGACTGCAACAAGAAATATATAATAAATATTTTTAATTATTTTGTCAAATATATTTTATTGTTACAGTCTATGATTATTTATAATAAATGAAATAATCTTTAGTCTACAACAAGAGAAATATTATAAATATTTTTAATTATCTCAAATATTATATTTTATTGTTACAGTCTAATGATTATTTAGAATAAATTATTTAGAATTAAAATAAACATTAGACTGAAACAAGAAAAAATAATAAATATTTTTAATTATTATTATCTCAAATATATTTTATTGATACAGTCTAATTATTATAATAATAATAAATTATTTAGAATTAACAGTAATCAGACTGCAAACAAAAATATTATAGATATATTAAATTAATATTATCTAAAATATTATATTTTATTGTTGCAGTCTAATTATTATTTCGAATAAATTATTTAGAATAAACAGAATAATCATTAGACCGCAACAAGAAAAAATAACAATATTTTTAATTATTATTATCTCAAATATTACATTTTTAATTGTTACAGTCTAAAGATTATTTATAATAAATTATTTATAATAAACAGAATAATCATGAGACTGCAACAAGACAAACATTATAAATATTTTAATATTTTAATTTAATATTATCTCAAATATTACATTTTATTGTTTTAGTCTAATGATTATTTAGATGAAATTATTTAGAATAAACAGAATAATCATTAGACTGCAACAAGAAAAAATAATAAATATTTTTAATTATTATTATCTCAAACATTATATTTTATTGTCACAGTCTAATGATTATTTAGAATCAATTATTTAGAATAAACAGAATAATCATGAGACTGCAACAAGAAAAAATATAATACATATTTTAAATAATATTGTTAAATTATGTTAAACTGCAATGGCTTCCGAGTTTTCAAATTCAAATGTGGAAGCACAATTACAGAAGTCATCTAATGATTATTTGAACTGCTGTTGAACGGCAGAGCTATTAAACACAGCCAGGAACACTCATTAGATAAACCAAAGCAATTAGTAATTTGAATGTAAATGTCTAGGCCTAATACACTCCAGCGGACGAGAGCCTCACACACACTAGGATCAAAGTGTGTGTGTTCAGCTGGCACAAATCACCTCATTACTGTCAGGTCTGTGTACACGACAGAGAGGAAAATACATATCAAAAGAGCCTGATGGGCTGCGTCTTTGACGTGTGCAGGTCACATGTTATCCTATGAGTGTATTTACATCTTTTCTTCGTCTTTCCCAGGTTTGATCAATCAAGACGGGCACTACGTCACACACTTCGACCTCTCCTCGGTGCTGTCTGAACGTCAGATTCAGGCCGCGGAGCTGAGGATTCGTATTCCCAAAGAAACGTATCAGATGAACATCACAGTGGAGATCAAACACCAGCAGGACGTCCCGTGCAACCAGCGTGACGTCTGTCTGGAGAACCAGTCGCTGGGCCGGCTGTCGGGATCATCTCTGATGAGCGTCTCCCATCACTGGAGGGTCTACAACGTCACAGACCTGCTCCTAAACTGGATCGGTCCGAAACTCTCCGAGAGGAGGCGCGTGAAGACGAAGAGAGCCGCGATATCTCTTCAGAACGGGCCCAAACATACGGATGGCATCCGTCACAGAGCCATGCTGCTGATATTCTCACACACCACCTCCGAACAGGGAGAACAGGACAAGGCCAGTCTCCTCCACACGGCGGAGAAGTCCAAGTTCTTATTCAACACCGAAGGAAAGGAGGTGCGGAGAGAGAGGCCGCACAAGAGCAAGAGGGGTCGCAGAGGTCAACCCATGAGGAACCCGGAGCTGGTCCGGAGTCCGGCGGAGAGGAGCTCCATGTGCAGGAGAGTGGACATGCACGTGGACTTCAATCAGATCGGATGGGGATCGTGGATCGTGTTCCCCAAGAAGTACAACGCGTACCGCTGCGAGGGGAGCTGCCCGAACCCTCTGGGGGAAGAGCTTCATCCCACAAACCACGCGTACATGCAGGTGAGAGCATTTTTAAGATTAAACCACTAATAGTGACAGATTGAAAACAACAAGCATTAAGACTAAATTATAACGTGTTTTGTTACTGATCGATATTTCAGATGTTCTCCTCAACAGGGTTATCACTGTTAACTAAAACCATTAAAAAACATTTTCGTTGCTTGAAATAAACGTTAATTGAAATAAAATAAAATTTAAATAAAGCTAAAGCTAAAACTTAAATAAATAATTACATTAAAATTAAAAAACATTTTCGGTAACTTTAACTGAAATAAAATATTAAAAACGAGTACCGTCAAATCGATTAATCGCGAATCACATCTAACATAAGTAACAATTTGACAGCACTAAAAAAACATAAACTTATTTTATTTTTGCCAAGGCAATATTTCTCATTGTCATTTAGCTTTTTGAAGTACTAAAGTAATTCAAACTAAAACTGAAATAAAATGACAAAAAAAAAAAAAAAACTTATTACTTGAAATAAACTGAAATACTTGAAAGAAAAGAAAATATGAAAAACCTTTAAAAACTTTCTTATTTCTCATTTTCATTTCAGTACTAAAATAACTAAAGCTAAAACTGAAATAAAAATGACATTAAAATTAAAAAACATTTTTGTTAACGTTAACTGAAATAAAATATTATAAATGAGTCCTGTCAAATTGATTAATCGCAATTAATTGATTTGACAGCGCTTAAAAAATGTAAACTTATTTTATTTATCTACTTGCCAAGGCAACATTTCTCATTTTCATTTAGCTTTTTGAAGTACTGAAATAAACCTAAAACTGAAATAAAATAATAAAAAATCGGTTGCATGAAATAAACCGAAATACTTATAAAAAAATATTTAAAAAAAAACGTTAAAAACTTCTTTCTTATTTGCATTTCTGTACTAAAATAAGTAAAGCTAAAACTGAAATTAAAATTACATTAAAAAACATTTTCATTAACGTTAACTGAAATAAAATATTTAAAAATGAGATTCGATTGTCAAATTGATCAATCACATCTAACTTAAAAGTTTGTAAAATATATGTGTGTGTGCGGATATATATATATATATATATATATACATTTTTATGTTAGATGCGATTAATTGCAATTAATCGATTTGACAGCACTAAAAAATGTAATTTTATTTATCTATTTGGCAACAATAAAATCATGATAATAAAAACATAAAATACATAAAAAATAAAATACTTGAAAGAAGATAATATATATATAAACTTTAAAAACTTCTTTGTTATTTCCCATTTTCATTTCAGTACTAAAACAACTAAAGCTAAAACTGAAATAAAAATTACATTAAAATTAAAAAACATTAACTGAAACTAAAATATTAAAAATGAGTGCTGTCAAATCGATTAATCGCATCTAACATAAAAGTTTGTTATATATATGTGTGTGTGTGTGTGTGTGTGTGTGTGTGTGTAGTTTTAGGTTAGAAGCGATTAATCACAATTCATCAATTTGACAGCACTAAAAAACAAACTTATTTTATTTTTCTCATTGTCATTTAGTTTAACTTGACATATTAAAATAAACTAAAACTGAAAATAAAATGAATAAAAACTATATAAACAAAAAACTTCATAAAATGACAAAAGCAGAGCAAAATAAAAAATGGAAAATATGAAAATAAAAGCTAATTCAAAATATCAATAAATGACGGTAAAGTAATGCTGCTCTTCATCTGTTCCTCCTCCAGAGTTTGCTGAAGTACTACCATCCCAGCAGAGCTCCGGCCGCCTGCTGCGCGCCCACAAAGATGAGTCCTCTGAGCATGCTGTACTACGAGAACGGAGAGCTGATCCTGAGACATCATGAAGACATGGTGGTGGAGGAGTGCGGCTGTCTCTGACGGACCCGTGAGCTTCATCAGCGCTCCTAACGGACCATCACAGCGCGGGAGAGGACGAGCCTCGGCTGGCAGCGGTGAAGATCCAGAGCCGACCGGCATTATCCACAACATGTAAGGACTTCAAAAGAGAAGAACACTTGAGGGATCAGGAGTCCCAGTTCAGCATGACTGATACAAAAGAAGAAGAAGTGAAGAAAAACATTTCTCTCCTGCGACGATCAGTGATGAAACTGTTAAATGGATTATAAAGATCTCAAGCACTGTCTATGTATTTACAATTACACCATGAGGTGGAGAATCTATGTAAATATTTATTGTAAATAATACATAAATAAAGCTTTGATATTTATGTAAATATAATATATGAATCCTTGTATAAAGAGAGAGATCAGCCAATGTTATTTTTGCTAATAGAAATAAAAGTATTTGCCTGAAAGAATTTAAACTCAGTTCTTTATTAAATCATCTATCTATCTATCTACCAATATATATCCTATCTATCTATCTATCTATCTATCTATCTATCCATATATATCTATCTATCCATATATATCTTATCTATCTATCTATCTACCAATATCTATCCTATCTATCTATCTATCTATCTATCTATCCATATATATCTATCTATCCATATATATCTTATCTATCTATCTATCTACCAATATCTATCCTATCTATCTATCTATCTATCTATCCATATATATCTATCTATCCATATATATCTTATCTATCTATCTACCAATATCTATCCTATCTATCTATCTATCTATCTATCTATATCTATCCTATCTATCTATCTATCAATATCTATCCTATCTATCTATCTACCAATATCTATCCTATCTATCTATCTACCAATATCTATCTATCTATCTATCTATCTATCAATATCTATCCTATCTATCTACCAATATCTATCCTATCTATCTATCTATCTATCTACCCATATAAATCCTATCTATCTATCTATCCATAGATATCCTATCTATCTATCTATCTATCTATCTACCAATATCTATCCTATCTATCTATCTACCAATATCTATCCTATCTATCTACCCATATAAATCCTATCTATCAATCTATCTATTTATCTATCCATAGATATCCTATCTATCTATCTATCTATCTATCTATCTATCTATATCTATCTATCTATCTAGATCCTACCCTCTATCTATCTATATCCTATCTATCCATCTATCTAT
>NC_067231.1:29988558-30038558 GCF_019924925.1 Ctenopharyngodon idella
AAAGAAATTAAATATTTTCCAAATAATATTTTACACATATAAATTTGGATAACACATAGTTGACTTTACATTTTAGTATCCTCATTCCTCCAGGAGGATGATCATATTTTGGGGTTTATTATTATTCTTGTTTGGCTCTGATGTGCTCAGTAGATGGTGCCATTGTGCCGAGAAGCTCCTATAAATCACGCTTGATTTTGACCATTTTCCAATTGATCAAGTGTCATTTTCTTTAAATCATCATATCAGTCATTTAATACCAAGTGTAAATAAACTCACATCGCAATCAGCAGCATTGTGAAGCCGACACCTCTGATTAAACACACACACACACACATCAAGAGCTTCCAAATTACAGCATTAATTTCTGTCCGTCAGTCTATTTTCCATGATTTTCTGAGTGATTGCACAATGGGAGCTTGTTGATTTGCAGAGGTGACGGCTCTCTGAACAACACAATCTCTTAATTACAGCTCTCATATTAACAGACTGATTTCACCTGAGTCGATCTGAATCAGAGCTGTTTTCTGCCTCAGATCTGTCCGACTGCGGCCTCGTGAGTTTCCCTGACGGCGTCTTCAAAATGATCCGCAGCTGCACAGACAACATCCACAAGATCTCTCTGGCCAACAACCAGATCAAGGCCTTGAGCAACAAGTTCTTCCTCACGTTTACACAGTTGAGAGGTGAGGCTTTCAGTTCTTCTGTTCGTACCATCAAGAGAAAAGCTTCAGGTGTCTCTCTAGACCAGTCATCTGAAGCTGCACAACTGTTTTCAACACTGATAATAATCATAAATGTTTCTTGAGCAGCAAATCAGCATATTAGAATGATTTCTGAAGGATCATGTGACACTGAAGACTGGAGTAATGATGCTGAAAATTCAGCTTTGATCACAGGAATAAATTACACTTTACTATATATTCACATAGAAAACAGATATTTTAAATTGTAAAAATATTTCACTATTTTTACTGTATTTTAGATCAAATAAACAGCCTTGGTGAGCAGAAGAGACTTAAAAAACATCTTACTATTGAACTGTAATGTACTTGTTGATTATTGTACATGCTGAAGTTGAGAAATATTCTTCACATCAAATATATAAGCTGTTTCAGAGTGACTGACTTAGTTGCATCACTTGCAATGTTTCATGGGAGTTGGGACAAGTTGGGCACAGAATATACCGCCCAGCTCTAATAGATAGATATAGATTACATGACAAGCATAAATGCATGGTTGTGTTGTCTCTTCCTGTAGAGGTGGATCTGCAGGGAAACGTCCTCTCGACGCTGCCGGAGGCGGTCGGCAACATGGAGCACTTGGTCAGCATCAACCTCTCCAAAAACAAGCTGACGGTTTTCCCAGAGCGCCTGACGGACGTGAGCAGCCTTCAGCACATCAACGTGGAGGGGAACCAGATCACAGGTGACAGAGATTACCAATGAAATCTCGTAAATGATGTTTCTTATGCTCAAACAGTGTTGAAAAAGCTCATTTTTTTCAGGCTGGACCAGCCAATCAGGGTTGCCAGGTTTTCACAACAAAACCTGCTCAATTGCTACACAAAACTAGCCCAATCGCATTTCAGGGAGGTCCCCCGGTAAAAAACGTGTTCTGGGGGGTAAAATCCACGTTTTTGACACGGTTCCCCTGGTAAAATTCGAATTCCGGGGGCTAAATATCATGTTATTTGGGGTTGTTTCAACCCGCAGACATGAAAAACAAATCACAATCAGTGATTGGCTGTTTTATTTAGAAGGCGGGACTTATTCCGTATATCCCAGTTTATCAGAATGTCCAATCTGCTGCAGTGTTAATTTATTAAATAATATTATATTTTTTATAATTTTTTTTTTTTTTAGGTTTTATTTATTTATTTATTTTTATTTAAATTTTCATTTATGTTTTAGTAATTTTGTCATGTATTTTTGTTTTTTAATCTATTTATATAGCCTTAATTTTTTTTTATTATTTCAGTTTTAGTTTTAGTATTTTCAGCGCTTCAACTTATTTTAGTTAGTTAGCAAGGCAGTTAATAAATAAATAAATAAAAAATAATTTATTTAAATAAAATAATAGATATAACAGTACATTAAAACCTGATTAAAATAAATAAATAATAACATAAATAATTTATTTAAATAAATAAAACACATATAACAGTACATTAAAATTGAAAAAAATAAATAAATAAATAAATTATTTTCAATTCGTTCATAAGTTTTTCATCTAATATTTCCATTTTATTTTACTTCAGCTTGAATTACCGAAAATGTTTTTAGTTAACAGTAACGACACTAATCTGCTGTTTTCCATGCAGTGAAAGTGAACAGGAAGGACAAAATAAACACCATAAATGATCATAAAACTACTAGACTTCTGTTAAGATGCATTTTTTGAGCTCAACTCTATAAATCGCCGAATACTTAATAGCTAGAATGTCCATTTTCCATACATCTTCTGTTGTCACATATGAAACGACATGAGGATGAGTAAATAATGACAGAATTGTAATTTTTAGATTAATTATCTCTTTAATTATGTCCGAAACTGAGTGAAAACAAGCATGAAGTGTGCTAGCACTGATAAACACTATCGCAAGGCGACAGGGTAATTAACTCTCATTAGGCCCGTGTCATTCATACTGTCCCTTCAAAAGAATACTAATGGACACATCGGTGCAACTTCAGAGAAATAACACATTTTTATGACTTTATGTGAGCAGAGTAAAGCTGTATTTCCAGAAGTACACACACACACACACACACACACACACATTATACAAAAACACACTGTGTGAAAGAGAAACGAGATCTGAAAAATATGGCACTCAGAAAACATTAATGCTGATGGGTTATTTTTTACACCAAAATCATCAAAAGTAATGAAAATTTGACATAACCTATTTTACACTTATGATCATTTGCTTTGTGATTTGCGACATTATTCTCATGATTGTTAAGCACATTTACCCTCGAATTGTCTTTAGGTCAATTAAAGAAAATATGATTGATTAAAAAGATTCTTTTTAGAGAAACCGTAATGAAAATCAAATTTTTTAATTAAAATCAGCATAAGTTAAAGGCCGTAAAACAAATAATACCATCACACACACACTTTATAATGCATTATATAAATATATCCAGTATATCTCATATATATATATATTTATAAAATGGTTAGTTCCTGTCCTTGATTCACAATAAAACACGGCTATGACCGCTTCACCCAATGGTTCTGTGTATCACTACACAACACACTCAGCAACCACTCTTAGCAACGTAAACTGTTTGTTCTCAATTGATATTGTTCATTGAATCTTACTGTATTATCTAGAAGAGTATTGTGAGAAAGAGATTGAGTGAGTGAGTTTATTACCTGCATTCAGATTTAGCATTTTCCTTCAGGTCAGTCCTATGTTCATAGTAAAACATCTGTTTAAATATCCGATGTGTTATCTTGTCCTTTTAACATTTAAGGGGTTTTCCCATGACTGACAGCGCTAGTCAAAGCATTTGTCAGTTGCGTCTTGTTCCGTGTTCACAACAATTCAGTCTTTTCAGTGTAAAAGTCTTCGCTACTGACTGACATACTCATAAAGACAGTCTTTGCCGCCATCTAATGGTGTAACAATGTAACTTCTGTTGCTGTTCACGGTCAGGGACTATTTTTTTCCGGCGGAAGGAATGCTTTTAGTGATTTTACTTCATGAAAGTTGCATTGATACAAATATTAAAGCCAAAAATATGTATTGTGTGGTAACCGTTTTCTAAAAGCAACAAGGTACTCGAGGCTAGAGCTGTATCGTGAATAAGTCACAGCTGAAGGGGTTACTCCGCTTCGCGTCGTGCCTAACAATGCCCTTCAGGATCCACGATACAAATTACAAATAATATAATCCATTTTAACTTTGGTTACAATGCATTATAATGTATATTATGAACACCTCTAATGCACTATACATAAAGTGTTACATAAAAACTTAATGGCTTTCAAACCAAGCAAACTCGTCAAACAGACCGAAAGTTTCTTCTCAGACAGATGGAGAAATGAATCTGTAGACGTGAAGAGGGTCAGTGCGATCGAACAGAACCGCTGAGACTATCCCAGAGACACTTTGATTAGACGGAAAGTCCAGAAAGTGTGACATAGCAAAGAAAATGTCACAGTCTCTCACAGAGAATCATGGTCTATTAAGTGCATCTGCACATGTTGAACAAGTACTTCGTTAAGATTTCATTATTGTCAACAGGATTCAAGCCCAGTCAATGCCTCTGGATGTATTGAAAAATGTATGTTTAAATGAATAATTGACTTCTGACAGTGAACAAGCTCACATCAATCCACAAAACAACAACTTCTGATTTCACAGCTTCCTGTCAGAGATGAACAATGAATATCCAGTCGAACCAAAGCAAAGAAATCATTTAAAATTCACCCCATGTTGTGATAGTTTGGGGCCAGTAAGATTTTTTTTAATCTTCTGATCACCAAAGCTGCATTTATTTGATCAAAAATACAGTAAAAAAATGTGATATATTATTACAATTCAAAATATCTGTTTTCTAAGTGAATATATAGTAAAATGTAATTTATTCCTGTGATCAAAGCTGAATTTTCAGCATCATTACTCCAGTCTTCAGTGTCACATGATCCTTCAGAAATCATTCTAATATGCTGATTTGCTGCTCTAGAAACATTTATGATTATTATCAATGTTGAAAACTGCAAATTGTGATACATTTTGTTTTTCATGATTCTTTGATTAAAAAAAAAACAGCATTTATTTGAAATAGAATCTTTTGTTACATTATAAATGTCTTTACTGTCACTTTTGATCAATTTAATACGTCCTTGATTAATAAAACTATGAATCTAAGACTCTAAACCTTTGAATAGTAGTGTATGACAGGGATGTTCTTATTGCAGCAGATAATGCAAATTCATTATTAAGGGCTTGTTTCATAGACAGCAGACACAGAATGTCTCCATTTCCATATCAATTCACAAACTCTTTCATAATACTTCTAAAAAGGATTCAATACAAATAAAACCTAGAAGCTAAATTATTGTTTCCATGGTGATGTATTTTCTTTGTGATTATCTGACGGCCACAGAAGATGAAAGCGACTCTCACAATGTAATAACAATCTCACGTAAGTGCAGCCGATCTCAATACAACACAATAACGGCAACAGGCGACAGTGAAAAATACAAGAGAAGCGCTGATCACCGGCCGATAGTGATCACAACACATCAGCCTCTCATTTCAGGCTCTGTTTCAGATTTGAGTGCTTCAGCAACACGAGGGTTTTCGTTTTTAAAGCTGAAGTGTGTCATTTCTGCTTCACTAGTGTCACTAAAACACAAACAACTGCAAAATAATGAGTGTTTCCCAACAGGTTTCTGGAACATTCCAACCATCGTTGGTCAGTCAGACAGATAGTCCCGCCCCCAAACTCATGTGATTGGTTGAGACAGATGATGTCACAGTGTTTCACTATTTAGGACGTGCCCCAGAAAGTAGTTGAACAACCAAAAAAATGACACGCTTCTGCTTTAAAATGTATTGTTTATGTGTTATAGTTAGGGATGTAAGATATATCGGCCACCATATCAGTATCGTTTATCGTTTTTAATGTTATCGTGATCGGCCAGATAAGAACATTTGGATAAATAATGGATTATTTCCTTGCTGAGACACTTCAGATGTGCACTGTCTGCCATTATGGTTTTGAATTGCTTGAAATATGATTGAAAATCACTTCAAAAAGGAAAATACAGTTAAGTTCAACATGTGCAGCACAAGTCTGTCAAATAAGATACATAATATTATAATGAGAACATTATAATTGTGTGCTTGAGATGTGGATTTTATTGATGAGTTTTTTGTAATTGGGTAGGGATGCACAGATATGAAAATTTTGGCTGATACTGATAACCGATTAATTCTTTATATTTGACAGCCGATAACCGATATATTGGCCGATAAATCTAAATCTAAATTTTTATACAGTATCATTTTTGAGAGCCTGATTATAAAAAAAACATTAAAATCCATGTCCCAAACACACAATTATAATGTTCTCATTATAATATTATGTAGCTTATATGACAGACTTGTGCTGCACATGTTGAACTTAACTGTGTTTTCCTTTTTGTCAGCTTGTTTTATTTCAATTAGGACAGGTTTTGTATTTATTTTTGGAGCGGATTGATCGTAGGCCTTATTTATCTGAGCGAAAACAGCGTTATTTGTGGATAATTTTGTCAATTTTACATAAAATATGAAAAAGATTTGCACTGGTTATCACACTAGTGTGCTTTAATGTTTAACCAGGAAATTTGTTTTTAAATACTTTTAATTTGTACAAAATGGCACAAAGTCAAACTTTGACCGGCCTACAAAAAAAAAAGCTTATAAATCACTCGTTACGCTATTTTATCACCAAATATTGGATTCAATCTTTTTGTCAACATGTTTTCTTTCAGTTAAGACAGGTTTTGTATTCATTTTTGAAACTGATTGATAAAAAAGTTTGCTCCGGCTGGTTAACACCTCTGAACTACCATTGGTCCATGCCAGTGATGTAATATGTGGGCGTGGCTCTGAGGCTCCGCCTTCTTTGAGGTGTAAATCATAGAGATGCAACCAATATGAAAATTTTGGCCGATACCGATAACTCCTTATATTTGAGAGCTGATAACCGATATATTGGCTGATAAATCTAAATTTTTATACAGTATAATTTTTGAGAGCCTGATTATAAAAACACCATTAAAATCCATGTCCCAAGCACACAATTATAATATTCTCATTATAATATTATGTAGCTTATATGAAAGACTTGCGCTGTACATGTTGCACTTAATTTTATTTTCCTTTTTGAAGTGATTTTCAATCATATTTCAAGCAATTCAAAACCATCATGGTGAACAGTGTGCATCTGAAGTGTCTCAGCTGAAGGAAATAATCCATTACCTATCAGCTTTAATATATTGGCCATATTTTCTTATCTAACCGATAACGATAACACTAAAAATGAACATATATCGGCCGATACCGATATGGTGGCCGATATATCATGCATCCCTATAATCAAGCTCTCAAAAATGATATAAAAATCTGGATTTAGATTTATCAGCCACTATATCGGTTATCGGCTTTCAAATATAAAGAATTATCGGTTATCAGTATCGGCCAAAATTTTCGTATCGCTGCATCCCTAGTTATAGTCATGGAAAACGTAGTTAGAAAATTTAAAAATTTGCTTCTTTTTACCTGCCTCACTCATTTAAAAAGCAATATTGTGAGCATTTCCTGTGCTTTTCTTCATCCTGTAATGTTCAGGCCTGTTTTGAGAGACACATGTGGGCGTGTCTCTGTTCACTTAATTAAATAGGCTCCTCCCATTCCTTCTAGACCAATGGGAACACACGTCTACTCATTATGTGCAGTTGCATTGTAACATTGTAGTTAATGGATAATGATTTACAGTCCATCTTGAGCCTGAATCTGATCTAGGAAGTAAACTTTTGTCTCTCGTACGAACACTGAAGGGCTGATGCTGCACACGTCTCTCGTCTTCACTCATTCTGTCTGTTCTCTCTCCGTCTCTCGCTCAGAATTACCAATGGAGAAGCTGTCGCTCATGCCGTCACTGAGGAGTCTGGATGTGAGATGTAACCCGCTGGCGGCAGACGCGGCGTCTTTCCCGCATCACTTCACGCTCCTGACCTAAACACACGGTAAAGGAAGATGGGAACGACGCTTCCGGCTCTTTCTGATGCTGCTGTTTTGTTTTCATGCACTGGACCGCATGCTGTGCCTCAGAATTTTTCAATAAATATTTATTAAACTGTGCGAACGACTTTTGCTTTTGTTTCAGTGTAGGTGTGTTGAACAGATGGACGCGTGCTGCTTCATTTTGACTCCATCTGTGATGGTTAATTGTACACACATTTTAATATAAATTCAAAAAGGTTCTAGAACTCAAGTAAATTTGTCCTCCATAACGCCATTATGTTTTCTATGAATATTTAATGCTGTGTTCATGTTGTGTCGGAATTACTGTAATTATGACTCTGAGATTCTGCTCTGTTCACCGCTTCGGACACAGTTTGTCTCAGTGGCAACATTCATAAAACGTATCCATGTGTCTTTATTATTTATGAAAGTTACATTAATATTAACTACATTGATTTATGCTTTTGAGCAATATTGAAGAACACAGTAGGTGCATCAGTTAATAAAAGAGCACATTGAACAGACATATGTAGCTATCTAACTACCTTTAAAGGGATAGATTACGCAAATATATATATATTTCATCTCATAGTGACCGTTCGGATCAGGACCTAAAAATATTGTCACCTTGATATTCTCATATCGAAGCATCAGCTGCAATATAAGATGTTTATCATATCACAGTTCAAACTGCAATAGGCTTTTTTTCCGCCTCACCGAGTCGTGGAGCTCTTGATCTTGTACATGATGGAGCACCTGTGCTTCTCGTCCTCAGCGGAGCCGCACTGAATATAAACACATGGACTTCACCTCTCACACTGAGAATTAACCTTCTGAAGTTTCTTAGTGCTTTACATTAGAGCTTTCAATGTAAGAGAGTGCAAATGGAGAAACTGAGGTAATAATAATATAGGTAGTAGCAGAATATTTCAATCTGCTCTCAAGAGAAAATGCCTACTTGAAAAACTGCAAATCCTGGAGACACAGTCTCAAGCACAAAAGCGTAAGAGCTTGTTATCTGTGATTACAGCGCTGGAGAGACTCTGAAGCACCTGTGAGACCGAGAGAACCTCAAGCCTTCAAACCACAGATTACATTCATGAAAACATGCATTTATTAATCTGCTCTGTCAATGATCTATCTATCTGTCTGTCCGTCCGTTCTTCCATCCATCCATCCATCTGTCTGTCTGTCCGTTCTTCCATCCATCCATCCATCCATCCATCCAATCTATCCGTCACTTCTTCCATCCATCCATCTATCTATCTATCTATCTATCTGTCCATCTGTTCATCCATCCATACATCCATCCATCCATCCATCTATCTGTCCGTTCATCCATCCATCCATCTGTCTGTCTGTCCATTCTTCCATCCATCCATCCATCCATCTGTTAGTTCTTCCATCCATCCATCTATCTATCTATCTATCTGTCCATCTGTTCATCCATCCATCCATCCATCTGTCTGTCCGTTCTTCCATCCATCCATCCATCCATCCATCCAATCTATCCGTCACTTCTTCCATCCATCCATCTATCTATCTATCTGTCCATCTGTTCATCCATCCATCCATCTATCTGTCCGTTCATCCATCCATCCATCTGTCTGTCTGTCCATTCTTCCATCCATCCATCTGTTAGTTCTTCCATCCATCTATCTATCTATCCATCTATCTACAGTATAAAGGTGTATTTGAGATCAATCAATATCCAGGATTTTATTGGTATTTTGAACGTTCTTATCACCGGTCATAATCCTCAGATTGTAGCAGTAGTTAATGGTTTCTGGGGTTTGGGCTTCGAACAGTGTTTGTTTCACTAAAATGTTTGCTCCAGCACCAACAAACGCGGCTGAGGAACACTTGGCAAAATCAGCCAGATTGTAATCATCCCCTCAGGACAGTCTAGTGTTTGTGCGTCACCCAATATCAGGACGATCAGACATCAGGTTAACAAAGAGCGTCCAGTCCTTTATGTTTCAAAGGCCACATTGATTTTTCCTTATTCAAGACGGTTCCAAGTTCCAAAGGGCCAATTATTCATCAGATCTTTGCTGCAGAGTCAATGATGATGCATTTTAAACAAGCAAACAATGGTCTCAGAGAAACCAGCTTCCCAGTTCATGAATTTCTAAAAAAAATTATTCTGATGCTCCATCTGCCTGTTTTGCTTTTCGTCTGATTGTTTTTAAGGTCTTTGATGTCAAAAAACATTTACGTTTTGTCTATATGTTCAATAAAATGTTCCATTTTGTCTATATGTTCAATAAAATGTTCCAATTTGATCTCATATGTCAGGCTTTACAGGGTTAAATTCTGTTGATTATGGGAAGTCGGGTTGATTGCAGCTATTGTTCACCGAGAGTCAAGCATATTTGATATTTCTAATATAATGGGCAGTGAACAGCGAGTACATGATTTGTAATACAATGCACATTTTCTCTCTGTGAATTCCCACAAATTCACATTTAAACAGAGAGGTTGACACTCCCTTCATAGCAATATGTACAAACATGATTTATGTTAGATCCAGCTAAATATTTACTTGGAAAGAAGCTTGTTTAGAATCTCACTGTCTGAATGTCTTTAAAGATTATGAAAATAATTTGAAGGGATGCTGTTTCGAGTGCAATGCAAAAGCACTTTGAAGCCAATTTGCACGCACTTATTTACATATACAAAGATGCTACTTTATTCGCTCCATTGTTTTATGTTCTTTCATAATGCGATATGCTGCAAAACATCCTGCAGATGAATAGTTTTCCAGCACATCTGCACCATATTTTCTGCTGACTTAAGCGAGGCACAAATGTGAAGCTCTCCTCACAAATGCACTCCTGCTCGGCTCCTGATACGCCTCTTACAAACACCAAAATAAGCGTGCCGCTTCCACGTGTGGTGAAAGATTTGACCATTGACGAAACCTATATATGTTCATGGGGAATTACGTTCAGCAAACATCCTGAAATTCCAGAATACAAATGACAATTTTTCTTATGATTTTCTTATGATTTGAATGATGATGTGTCTCCTTCGTTACTGGTTCAGCACTCATTAGTTTGTGCATTTGTTGGCACAAAAAGTCATTTTGAGCATCTAGATGTCATCCGAGACACACACTAGCTGGTTAATTACCGCTGTTCGTTAAGGGTCAAGCACCTGTTGTTTTGCACAAACTAACATCATGTATGATTCCTTGAAAGAAATGATGTTTATTTTCACTGTAATTACTCTTAGTCATCATCACTTGAACACATATTACATTCTCTGATTGACGTTCCCGTGGCATTTGCCTCTGTTTATCCACCTGCCCTCATTTAATTTTGTATTCCCCACTAAATATTTGACCTTCCTGGTTGGATATTCGGACTCTGGCTGTTTGTTCCTACACAGAGTCTCATTATTAGCACAGAAATCACACTGATTCAGACAAATGCTGCTGAAACTTGATGGCACTCCACAGGTCTAGTGTTTTATATATGAAAACAAGAGGGAAAGAATCTCATGAAACAGAAAAGGTCTGAGGCTGGTCCTGCAGCTCTGCAGCCACCATGCGGTTTGTTTGTGCCGATATGCCCGTGTCTCCGGAGACCGGCACGACTATGGATTCTGTCAGAGTGAGACGCATCATTCATCCTGATTCATTGTGATGCATGGAAAGACTCGAACTAAACCGTAAAGAACAATTTCACAGCGGCTGCGCATGGAAGAGTGAACAACTGAGAGCAGGAATAAATGTGAAGGAAAGACGATCTGAGATGACAGGAACAACAGAAGAGCAGTCGATGCATTGAGACAGCTTTAGAACGTGGATTTTAATTAATCATTGAACGTTAACAATGTTAATGAGATGGATGAAGCTGAACACAGTCTACACAGTTGTTACTGAAACTATTATATTTTATTATTATTATTACTTTTGCAAAGCAGTGCTGGGTTTTTAACCCGATCAGAAGCAAACCAGTGCAGCAAGATTCTCAGCAAGAGTCTGATCGTCAATAATTATCAAGAAAAAGTTGAAATTTCGGTTCGAAGGGCTGCCAAAATGTTCGAATTGGGCAGAGCCACTTTTACTAAAATGGCTATAACTCGTGAACGGAATGAGATATTTTCACCAAATTTGGTACACCTGTGTAAGAGCTCATTCTGTGGTCGCATGAAAAAGGACGTGGCAACTGGCCACTTGGTGGCGCTATAACAGGAAAAAACATGAAAATGGCTATAACTACTACACCGTCAGTCCGATTGACTTGAAAATTGGCATGCAGTGTCTTTGTCCAAGGTGCCATGATTGTCTATGAGGACATTGATGTATCACAAAAAACATCAGCCAATGAAGTCTGAGCATCTATCAGACAAGGTTAATGGAGGCCAATCGGAACGAAACTCACTGAGCCGGTTTGAATCAGTTTGACAATCGGCCCTAGAGGCCTGTGAGAAATTCTAAAGAAATTGGCCACATGCGTAAAGGATCATGTATCACGTGATTTTTTACACACACCAAATACATTCGTACCACATGGTAGAACTCCACATTTGGAGCAACTTTGCCTCTAGGACCGCCTCTGTCCATCGAATCGTTCGTTAAATATTGGAGATGATTTCAAAAACCAACTTAGCTTCTTCCTGGGTTGGTGACATCAGAAACCCCAAAATTTACATAAACCCCGCCCCCGAGAACACACAACAAAGGGGGTGAGGCCATGTTGGGCTGCTTTAGAGAAGAGGAAGAGTTGTTGTAGTAGCGTGTTGTTGACATGCCGTCATTTTACACCGGACTGCTTCACAAACGAGGGTCAATTCAACACAAAAGATTAACATGATGGCACATGCTAGTGGATGAGTTGAATCAACTCCACAGCAACTACATAAATTTATCCACTAACCATTCAGAAACGTCTAAAACGGCATGTTTTTGCTCACACCCAAATATGGGCAAATTTGACAAGCTATAATAAATGATCTGTGAGGTATTTTGAGCTGAAACTTCACAAACATGTGTAAAGGATCATGTATCACATTCGTACCACATAATAGAACTCCTCATTTGGAGCAGGAGAATTCTCCTCTAGGAGAATTGGAGATTATTTCAAAAACCAACTTTGGTGAACTAGTCCTAGGCTTTTGGCTCAACCTCGATAACTGTTAAAAAGCTTTAAAAACCATATATTTCCTATGATAAATTGTATTTAATGGTATTTGCTGTAAATGGTCTTTTCCATCTATGAGCGAGATGGTTACAGGCTTGCTAATTAAAACATTATACCTTTTTACGCATGTGCTTAAAGGCCTTAAAGCGCTTGAGCCCCAATAATTGCTGCTCGCAGCTATATTTATTTTTATAACTTTTATAATCATATAACTTTTATAATTTGGTGTAAGAAAAAGACAGTAAATTTAACTTGTGTAGGCCTCTTTCCGATAAAAGTTTACCGCGCACACCCTCGCCAACGCCCCGCCCTCCAAGCACACATCAGCCAACCCGATGTCAGCAAATCCAAGTAAACAAATGACTGACAGGCAGATGGCATATATATATATGTGTGTGTGTGTGTGTGTGTGTGTGTGTAATATTTTTCAAAAATGTATTTATTTATTTTTGGGAATAGTACTCATTAAAATCCTGTCTCTGTAATAATTATTATTATTAATTTTTTGCTATTTTTTTATAGCCAATACATTTTCTACTTATTGGCGTGCATAAACATTTATAACGCAAAACGAGAACCTTTAGCCTGTTTGAGAAGGCTCTCTCTCTCTCCCTATTACACACGCTTTCACACTCTCTCTCTCTGTGTGTGTGTGTGTGTCAGTCAGTCGCGCGCAGTGCGGTTCATACATCCGAGCAGGAATGTGTTTCTTCTTTTCATATGTGAAAGTATCGTCATTTGATCTGTGTTATTTCAGCACTTTCCACTTGCCTGGGGAACTAATTATCATGTGATAGGTAATTAATGAGTGCTGGGATTCAGTGCTGATGTGTCTCATATCAACAGTGTCAGTCAGCAGGACAGATGCAGGATCCGCACAGTTTACAAGGTAAGAACTTTTTCATTATATCATATATCTAATATTTATACAGCTAACAGACAGCGTGTGAAAATCACACTGTAAACTAAAATTATTTGATATCAACATTAAAATAATTTTATTTCAGTAGCAGTATTATTTAATATACACAGACTATTAATGTTTAATGTTTGATTTAAATGCATATTGTTTTGCATACAAATGCAATGTATGCTAAATTAATTTATCTGGATTACTATTATTATATAAGTTTGGCCTTTAGGGGTAAAACAGCTTGTCATTAGGACAGTAACCTCAAAACATACTAATATACACCCTTCTGTACTTCTCTTTCAAAAGTTTAAAGTAATACTAACAAAAAAATAACATGAAACATATGACAATCAGTCAGCACTCTCCAATCTAAGCATTTAATTACACATTTTAGTGTTCGTTCTACCATTATGCATCTGAGATGGAGGTTCAGGTGCTCTGTGATGCTCTTGGTCTGATCAAAACCTGTCATGATGTTTCTGAACTCTCTGAACAATGACGTTTCAGATGTTCCTGCCGCAGGTATTACAGCATATGTCCAGGAATTTTGATATTCAGCATTAATATTTTAAGTTAAAAATCATGCATAATGTATAATGGAAAGTACATAATTTAGATGCTATGACTATTACAATGTTTTCACTTTATTGCATATTGTAGTTTAACAAATGAAGCACAAATATTCAATGTTGTCTCAATTAATATGAGTTCATAAAGAAAAAAAAACATAATTGTATTATAATTGTAAGTTATAATATCAAATACTGCATTACACTGCATGAACACAGCCTGAAATTTCATGTCATCCACCCAAAAGTGTGAGGGAAAAATAAATCCCAGTTCCCCATTAAATTTAGACTTGATAAAATATGATAAAATATGATGAATTGTGTTGGTAAAATTACACCAAATGACAATATATATGATACCTGACAAAACTTCAATTGGTCAGAGTGCAGCGTTCTGCTGTATTTCAGTGGAAAAGCAATTTTATGACTTTATTTGTATTCACTTTTATAAGTCTGATACAGACATGCACATTATTCACATTATTCCTCACGCATCTCGTATCATCATCTCACAAAATTGCTTGTATTCACTGCAGTCTGAAAGAACGTTTCATTCAAATGGTAAAAATATGTAACATTATAAATAAGAGCATCTGTAAACTTTTGTGTGTTTTAAGAATAACAGTGTTTATAATTATGACTGTGAACACAAAGCATGGCAAGACTTCATCAAGATGAACAGAGGTGAACACTAAGACGGATTGAAACTGCAGAAGAATGACAGCAAACCTCATTATTCACCCTGAAGATCACAAAAACGGACCACAGAGAGAATCTCAGACACTGCTAAAATGTGAAAGAGATGGTGTATTGATCATAAAACCTGGACATCATCTGCCCTGGTCAGTTTAATCACCTGACTGGGATATTATTCAACTACTGTGGGCAATTTAGGAGAGAAAAACAAAAAGCAGAAATTTGCTAAATCTATTAGTAGAACTCTATTTGGAATTTGTATTCTTTTCATCCACATGATCCATAAAACATGAATTAGCGCGTCAGGTGAGTTTGTGTACGATGCAGATGAAGTTTGATGAAATTCACAACCATTAAAGGTGCAGTAAGTGATTTCTGAGAAACGCTGTTGATCTGAGCACCACAACACACATGTAGCCAATCAGAAGTAAGGGGCGTGGTCACTCATGAGGGGGGAGGTGCTTGTGTTATATAGAATGTTAGTGAATTTGGGGGCAGAGCTATGAAGATAAGGGTGTGATTCTTTTTAGTAGAGGCGTGTTTGTTTTGGTGATTTTTATTATCAACAGTGTTTCTCAGAATCGCTTACTGCACCTTTAAAGGGGTGGTTGATTATGATTTGACTTTTTTAACTTTAGTTAGTGTGTAATGTTGCTGTTTGAGCATAAACAACATCTGCAAAGTTACGACGCTCAAAGTTCAATGCAAAGAGAGATATTTTCTTTTACAGAAATCGCTTTTTAAGGACTTCAACGAGCTTCTTCCTGGGTTGGTGACATCACAAACCCCAAAATTTACATAAACCCTGCCCCTGAGAACACACAACAAAGGGGGCGGGGCCATGTTGGGCTGCTTTAGAGAAGAGGAAGAGTTGTTGTAGTAGAGTTTTGTTGACATGCCGTCATTTTACGCCGGACTGCTTCACAAACGAGGATCAATTCAACACTGGATTTGCACAAAAGATTAACATGACGACACATGCTAGTGGATGAGTTGAATCAACTCCACAGCAACTACATAAATTTATCCACTAACCATTCAGAAACGTCTAAAAGTTGTAACTTCTTCCTGAGTCTCTCCATCAGTGTCGACTCCGGTTTGAACAATGTAAGGCTGAACACCGTCGTCATTTTGGCTGCGTGAGATTCTCCAGCTTTGTTTTTGTTGAGCAACCGAAGCGCGAGCTGTTAAAGCTCCGCCCTCTTCTGGAAAGGGGGCCGGGAGCAGCAGCTCATTTGCATTTAAAGGGACGCACACAAAAACGGCGTGTTTTTGCTCACACCCAAATAGAGGAAAATTTGACAAGCTATAATAAATGAAATGTGGGGTATTTTGAGCTAAAACTTCACAGACACATTCTGGAAACACCAGAGACTTTATACGTCCCCTTTAAGAGGACATTTAACTAGCAGGATTAGCAGATGCAGAGGAGAGCGTCTCCTCAAGCAACAGAGCTAAACATGTGCAAGAAGCAATAGGTGAGACACTTTGGTGGTTCCCATGACAATGAATAATTAAAATAGTACGAGTGCAATACTGCTCATTGACACAGAAGCGCCAAATTAACCCGCCCGCCGGCACTGGTAGTGACAGTGATCCATTATTTCCAGATCATTTATCCTTTCCCTCCCTACAAAACAACAAGCGTGTCCTGTCAGACTGAAGTGGTGCAGTGTTCCTCTCCAACCATCTGTCTGTGGCATCAAGACTCAGAACAACAACATGAAAAAGTTCGGCCAACATAAGCTAAGCATGCAGCTGTTTTTAGCGCATGCGATGAATCTCGCAGGTGAGGCTGAAATACCCGCTGCAGGGGCAAGACGGATGGCTCTCTGATTAACACTAAATAGACGACACACAGAGCACTCACTGTCACTCAGTTCTAGCTGTTAAACTCATTTAGTGAGCATCGATGCCGTGTGCTCGCTGTGGGAAGTAGATTTCATTCATGCTGCAACTAAGAGACTTAAAAATCACAAAAGGAAGCCCAGGAGACGCTGACATGTGGCAGTTTGGAGTCTAGATCTGTTTATCTTTGAAAACTCAGAAGCTCAGCTCAGCTCAAACACTATTACACGCCAAACGCTGCATCACAATCAGGATTAGCAGAGTATTTTGACTGCAAAACATTTACAGAACATTTAAAAAACATTTATATTTTTTTCTGCTGTAAATTTGGGCATTTTAACAATGGGACTGACTCCCTTTTGGAGCCTGTCTCTAGTGGCCAGTTGATGAATTGCAGTTTAAGTCACTTCCGTGTTGGATTCAACAGAGAGACTGGAAGGTTGCTGCTTGTTTTAAACAAACAACTTATATTGCATTCAAGCTACGCATTTTTTATCAGTTTATGCATTCCCTTGGAATCAAACATTGCTAATACCATGCGCTACCATTTTGAGTTTTTCTTAAAAACTTCTCACATCTTTCTCATACTTAAATCAGATAATCTTTAAAGTAAGCTGGTAAGCTTTATTTATTTAATCATCCACCACCCATCCATCCATCTGTGCTTAATTCATCAATGAATTGAAAAACTGTATTATACATTATATATATACATATATATATATATACACACACACACACACACATACACAGTATAATCAATCAGTCATCCGTTTGTGCTTAATGCAAATTATGTTATTGCAAATTGTGCAAAGAAAACGATTTTCGAAATTGCTTAAAACAAAAACAAATATCTGCTAATGGGTTCAGAAAAATACTTCATTCACAGAAAAACGTTTATTTTTCTGACCCCATTTTTTGCCTTAATTTTCATCAGTTTTTTATCTGTCATTTTGCATCTCCAGTAAATGCATCTTGAATTTAGAATGTTTAGATGTTTGTACTGGAAAACAAAACATTTTCAGCAGTAAATCATCATTTTCTGCAAGAGTCACACTGAGCAAACGTCTGTTTTCTGCCTTAGATTTGGAAACTCTGGCAGCAATGGATCTTTACGCAGAGAACATCAGCGTTAACCACACCTCGCTCTTCAACGACAGCAGGAACATCACGCTCTTACCGTACTACCAGCACTCGCTCGCGGTGGCCACCATCTTCATCCTGGCCTACGTGCTCATCTTCTCGCTGTGCATGGTGGGAAACATCCTGGTGTGCTTCATCGTGCTGAAAAACAGGCAGATGAGAACCGTCACCAACATCTTCATACTCAACTTGGCCATCAGCGACCTGTTAGTAGGCATCTTATGCCTTCCCATCACGCTGGTGGACAATCTGATCACAGGTAAATGACGTTACTATATGAGCCGTAAAAGCCTGATGGATCAATTATGATACTTAGCAAAAAAACACATATGCAAACTTTTTTTTTTTTTTTTTTTTAATATTTTGTCTAAAGTTTCAAGGTTTTTTCTTTCTGATAGTAATTAAACCTCTAGCTAGAACACTGTTAAAGTTGGGTGAACTTATGTGGTACTTTTCAGTGTAACGCCATGCTTTCTAATGATATCTCCCAGTGAAAAGCAACGGTCCTAATACTGAGCCTTGTGGTACTCCATACTGAACTTGTGATTGATACGACACCTCTTCATTTACTGCTACAAACTAGTAAGGGTCAAAAAATACTCATCTGGTTATTGAATCTTTGCAGTACATATCAGTTATTTATTGCAAAGTGTGAGGGGTGAATGAATGAAATAATCGGAGCAGGTAGCAGCAGCTTGTACCTGTGCAGGATTCAGGCGACTGTTGCATAATGAACACAACTTCTGTGCTTTAATGCATTCATTACTGTCAAGGTGAAGCAACTGCAGGAGGAAAAAAACAAGAAATGTAATGCAAGGCTTTTAAAGCAGTTCACAGTACAGTGTGTGTTTGTGCTCTTACTGCAGACGGTGACAACAGCAGGAAACGAGTCACTTCAGACACTTAGCAAATGTAAACAAGATTTACATATGCAAAGTGTTTGTATGCGTGATGTCATAATTACATACTGTTGACTCAGATTAAATCCTTTGTTGTTCATAATTTGCATACAGACCATGTGTTGTGTAAAAGCAACCGTATGCCATCTGATTTTGTTGACTTGTGATTTAAACACAGATATCACACCCAATGAGACATAGTAGATCATTAAAATCTAATTAATTTGGATTAATGTTTAACATGTAATGACAAATTCGATTGTTTTGGCGCATCCTCCTGCTTCTTCAAGTTTATACACACAAAATGTCTTTTTTTTCTTGCTGTAAATCAATGTGTATCAACATTGTCAGACAGAAAAAAAACATGTACAGTCATGTCAAATATTTAATATAAATTTGCATTTAACTTTGAAGAGTATAATCAAGAACAGAGAATAGAGAATTATTTCTTTTTAAATGCAGGAACAATTTTGAAATTTTTGTTTTCTTCTAAATGAGGAAAATTCATGTCAAATTGAAAATGTGGCTGTTGTCAAAACAAATGCCAGATAAAATAGATCACAACAGTCTGGTTTCAGGATATTAAAAAAAACAACAAAAAAAAACATTCATTAATTATTTTAATAGTATTGATTTTTTAACTGGTAAAGCATGTAAACCCTTATATGGTAGCTTGTTTCCACCACTAAATAATAAGATAAAAAAGGTAATTGTGACTTTTTTTCTCGCAATTCTGACTTTATATCACACAAAATCTGACTTTATAACTCACAATTTTGACTTTATAACTCGCAATTCTGACTTTATATCTCGCAATTCTGACTTTATATCTCACAATTCTGACTTTATAACTCGCAATTTTGTCTTTATAACTCGCAATTCTGACTTTATATCTCGCAATTCTGACTTTATATCACACAATTCTGACTTTATAACTCACAATTCTGACTTTATATCTCGCAATTCTGACTTTATATCTCGCAATTCTGACTTTATAACTCGCAATTCTGACTTTATATCACACAATTCTGACTTTACATCTTGCAATTCTGACTTTATAACTCACAATTCTGACTTTATAACTCGCAATTTTGTCTTTATAACTCGCAATTCTGACTTTATAACTCGCAATTCTGACTTTATAACTCGCAATTGTGAGTTTAATATCTTGCAATTCTGAGAAAAAAAGTCTGATATAAAATTCACAATTACCTTTTTTATTTCATGGCGGAAACAAGCTTCCATACCCTTAAGTACTGTTTTTTAAGAATTATATAAAATGCAAAACTTACCATGAGCCGTGAGTTACTCAGTAATTATATTTGCAAGTCAATGAGATTTCAAAACTGTTTATTAGTGGAATTACCAATGGAGAACTACACTACCCATAATCCCAAGCTCCACCAATTAGGGAAGTTAGCGTTACTATGTAAACAGAAATCCCACAAAAAGAACTGCACCACCATAAAGCATCACGAATGAAGTGAATCTCTCACCATAGTGAGAGTTTTATACTTGAAATCAATGACTTATGGTCAGTTTTATCGTTTTGGTCACACTTGTGAATAAGCATCATGGGAAGAGTTGTTTTTTCACTCACAAACAGTAAACAGTGTATATATAAGTAGTAAGTATACAAAGCACACTTGTCACACATAAGTATACAGCACACTTGTCATTTTCCTCTGGTTTTCAAATACTTTGTTGCTTCAAATCAAATGTCATGAATTCATCTCACAGCTGTTTGGTTTGAGGTGGAGAAATGTGTTTTCTGTGAGCTGTATATGAAGTGCTCTTCTCTCCCTGCTCTCATTATTTCTGCCACAGGTTGGCCGTTTGATGTAGTGATCTGTAAAATGAGTGGACTCGTCCAGGGAGCTTCAGTCTCCGCGTCGGTCTTCACGTTGGTGGCGATCGCAGTGGAAAGGTTAATAACTCTCACCCGCCTGCATTTCACATGAGATTACAAACACCCTCTTCAGGATGAAACTCTGAGCTATAATGACGCAAGCTTACCTGTTCATCTGTACTACTACTGTACATGCAAAACCAGTACATTTGATATTCGGTATTATTAACTGGCCAGAATTTTGAGACCACAATGTGATTGACACCTCTTCATTTACTGCTACAAACTGGTAACGGTCAGATAAGTATGATTTAAACCATGCCAATGCAATTCCACTAATGCCAACATGAGTTTTGAGTCTGTTTTCGATAGTGTCAAATGCAGCACTAAGATCCAATAACACTAATAGTGAGATACAACCACGATTGGATGATAAAAGCAAATCATTTAATTCTAATGACAGCAGTCTCAGTCCTATGATATAGTCTAAATCCTGGCTGGAAATCCTTGCAGATACCATTTCTTTCTTAGAAGTAACATAGTTGTGAGGATACTGCCTTTTCTAGAATTTTTGACAATAAAGGCAGATTCGAGATCTGCCTGTAATGAGTAGTGTTTAGTAGAATTGCATGATATAAAGAATTCCGTGATATAAAGTCAGAATTGCGAGTTATAAAGTCAGAATTGCGTTTATATAAAGTCAGAATTGCGATTATATAAAGTCGGAATTGCGAGTTACAAAGTCAGAATTGCAAATTAAAAAGTCAGAATTGCAAGATATAAAGTCAGAATTGCGAGATATAAAGTCAGAATTGTGTGATATAAAGTCAGAATTGCGAGATATAAAGTCAGAATTGTGAGTTACAAAGTCAGAATTGCGAGATATAAAGTCAGAATTGTGAGATATAAAGTCAGAATTGCGAGTTACAAAGTCAGAATTGCGAGATATAAAGTCAGAATTGCGATTATATAGTCAGAATTGCGAGTTACAAAGTCAGAATTGCGAGATATAAAGTCAGAATTGCGAGTTATAAAGTCAGAATTGCGATTATATAAAGTCAGAATTGCGAGATATAAAGTCAGAATTGCGTTTATATAAAGTCAGAATTGCAATTATATAAAGTCAGAATTGTGAGTTACAAAGTCAGAATTGCAAATTAAAAAGTCAGAATTGCGAGATATAAAGTCAGAATTGCGAGTTAAAGTCAGAATTGCAAATTAAAAAGTCAGAATTGCGAGATATAAAGTCAGAATTGTGAGTTATAAAGTCAGAATTGCGATTATATAAAGTCAGAATTGCGAGTTACAAAGTCAGAATTGCGTTTATATAAAGTCAGAATTGCGATTATATAAAGTCAGAAATGCGAGATATAAAGTCAGAATTGCGAGTTACAAAGTCAGAATTGCGTTTATATAAAGTCAGAATTGCGTGATATAAAGTCAGAATTGCGAGTTATAAAGTCAGAATTGCGATTATATAAAGTCAGAATTGCGTGATATAAAGTCAGAATTGCGAGTTACAAAGTCAGAATTGCGTTTATATAAAGTCAGAATTGCAATTATATAAAGTCAGAATTGTGAGTTACAAAGTCAGAATTGCAAATTAAAAAGTCAGAATTGCGAGATATAAAGTCAGAATTGCGAGATATAAAGTCAGAATTGCGATTATATAGTCAGAATTGCGAGTTACAAAGTCAGAATTGAGTGATATAAAGTCAGAATTGCGAGTTATAAAGTCAGAATTGCGATTATATAAAGTCAGAATTGCGTGATATAAAGTCAGAATTGCGAGATATAAAGTCAGAATTGCGTTTATATAAAGTCAGAATTGCAATTATATAAAGTCAGAATTGTGAGTTACAAAGTCAGAATTGCAAATTAAAAAGTCAGAATTGCGAGATATAAAGTCAGAATTGCGAGTTATAAAGTCAGAATTGCGAGATATAAAGTCAGAATTGCGAGTTAAAGTCAGAATTGCAAATTAAAAAGTCAGAATTGCGAGATATAAAGTCAGAATTGTGAGTCATAAAGTCAGAATTGCGAGTTACAAAGTCAGAATTGCGTTTATATAAAGTCAGAATTGCGATTATATAAAGTCAGAATTGCGTGATATAAAGTCAGAATTGCGAGTTACAAAGTCAGAATTGCAAATTAAAAAGTCAGAATTGCGAGATATAAAGTCAGAATTGCGAGTTATAAAGTCAGAATTGCGAGATATAAAGTCAGAATTGCGAGTTATAAAGTCAGAATTGCGATTATATAAAGTCAGAATTGCGAGTTAAAAAGTCAGAATTGCGAGATATAAAGTCAGAATTGCGAGATATAAAGTCCGAATTGCGAGATATAAAGTCAGAATTGCGAGATATAAAGTCAGAATTGCGTTTATATAAAGTCAGAATTGCGATTATATAAAGTCAGAATTGTGAGATATAAAGTCAGAATTGCGAGTTAAAAAGTCAGAATTGCGAGATATAAAGTCAGAATTGCGAGTTATAAAGTCAGAATTGCGAGATATAAAGTCAGAATTGCGAGTTATAAAGTCAGAATTGCGTTTATATAAAGTCAGAATTGCGATTATATAAAGTCAGAATTGCGAGTTATAAAGTCAGAATTGCGATTATATAAAGTCAGAATTGCGAGATATAAAGTCAGAATTGTGTGATATAAAGTCAGAATTGCGAGATATAAAGTCAGAATTGCGAGTTATAAAGTCAGAATTGCGTTTACATAAAGTCAGAATTGCGATTATATAAAGTCAGAATTGCGAGATATAAAGTCAGAATTGCGAGTTATAAAGTCAGGATTGCGAGTTATAAAGTCAGAATTGCGTTTATATAAAGTCAGAATTGCGATTATATAAAGTCAGAATTGCGAGATATAAAGTCAGAATTGTGTGATATAAAGTCAGAATTGCGAGTTAAAAAGTCAGAATTGCGAGATATAAAGTCAGAATTGCGAGATATAAAGTCAGAATTGGGAGTTATAAAGTCAGAATTGCGTTTACATAAAGTCAGAATTGCGAGATATAAAGTCAGAATTGCGTTTATATAAAGTCAGAATTGTGTGATATAAAGTCAGAATTGCGAGATATAAAGTCAGAATTGCGAGATATAAAGTCAGAATTGCGAGTTATAAAGTCAGAATTGCGTTTACATAAAGTCAGAATTGCGATTATATAAAGTCAGAATTGCGAGATATAAAGTCAGAATTGCGAGTTATAAAGTCAGAATTGCGTTTACATAAAGTCAGAATTGCGAGTTATAAAGTCAGAATTGCGAGTTATAAAGTCAGAATTGCGTTTATATAAAGTCAGAATTGCGATTATATAAAGTCAGAATTGCGAGATATAAAGTCAGAATTGTGTGATATAAAGTCAGAATTGCGAGTTAAAAAGTCAGAATTGCGAGATATAAAGTCAGAATTGCGAGTTATAAAGTCAGAATTGCGTTTACATAAAGTCAGAATTGCGAGATATAAAGTCAGAATTGCGTTTATATAAAGTCAGAATTGTGAGATATAAAGTCAGAATTGCGTTTACATAAAGTCAGAATTGCGATTATATAAAGTCAGAATTGCGAGATATAAAGTCAGAATTGCGTTTATATAAAGTCAGAATTGCGTTTATATAAAGTCAGAATTGCGAGTTATAAAGTCAGAATTGCGTTTATATAAAGTCAGAATTGCGATTATATAAAGTCGGAATTGCGAGTTACAAAGTCAGAATTGCAAATTAAAAAGTCAGAATTGCAAGATATAAAGTCAGAATTGCGAGATATAAAGTCAGAATTGTGTGATATAAAGTCAGAATTGCGAGATATAAAGTCAGAATTGTGAGTTACAAAGTCAGAATTGCGAGATATAAAGTCAGAATTGTGAGATATAAAGTCAGAATTGCGAGTTACAAAGTCAGAATTGCGAGATATAAAGTCAGAATTGCGATTATATAGTCAGAATTGCGAGTTACAAAGTCAGAATTGCGAGATATAAAGTCAGAATTGCGAGTTATAAAGTCAGAATTGCGATTATATAAAGTCAGAATTGCGAGATATAAAGTCAGAATTGCGTTTATATAAAGTCAGAATTGCAATTATATAAAGTCAGAATTGTGAGTTACAAAGTCAGAATTGCAAATTAAAAAGTCAGAATTGCGAGATATAAAGTCAGAATTGCGAGTTAAAGTCAGAATTGCAAATTAAAAAGTCAGAATTGCGAGATATAAAGTCAGAATTGTGAGTTATAAAGTCAGAATTGCGATTATATAAAGTCAGAATTGCGAGTTACAAAGTCAGAATTGCGTTTATATAAAGTCAGAATTGCGATTATATAAAGTCAGAATTGCGAGATATAAAGTCAGAATTGCGAGTTACAAAGTCAGAATTGCGTTTATATAAAGTCAGAATTGCGTGATATAAAGTCAGAATTGCGAGTTATAAAGTCAGAATTGCGATTATATAAAGTCAGAATTGCGTGATATAAAGTCAGAATTGCGAGTTACAAAGTCAGAATTGCGTTTATATAAAGTCAGAATTGCAATTATATAAAGTCAGAATTGTGAGTTACAAAGTCAGAATTGCAAATTAAAAAGTCAGAATTGCGAGATATAAAGTCAGAATTGCGAGATATAAAGTCAGAATTGCGATTATATAGTCAGAATTGCGAGTTACAAAGTCAGAATTGAGTGATATAAAGTCAGAATTGCGAGTTATAAAGTCAGAATTGCGATTATATAAAGTCAGAATTGCGTGATATAAAGTCAGAATTGCGAGATATAAAGTCAGAATTGCGTTTATATAAAGTCAGAATTGCAATTATATAAAGTCAGAATTGTGAGTTACAAAGTCAGAATTGCAAATTAAAAAGTCAGAATTGCGAGATATAAAGTCAGAATTGCGAGTTATAAAGTCAGAATTGCGAGATATAAAGTCAGAATTGCGAGTTAAAGTCAGAATTGCAAAATAAAAAGTCAGAATTGCGAGATATAAAGTCAGAATTGTGAGTCATAAAGTCAGAATTGCGAGTTACAAAGTCAGAATTGCGATTATATAAAGTCAGAATTGCGTGATATAAAGTCAGAATTGCGAGTTACAAAGTCAGAATTGCAAATTAAAAAGTCAGAATTGCGAGATATAAAGTCAGAATTGCGAGTTATAAAGTCAGAATTGCGAGATATAAAGTCAGAATTGCGAGTTATAAAGTCAGAATTGCGATTATATAAAGTCAGAATTGCGAGTTAAAAAGTCAGAATTGCGAGATATAAAGTCAGAATTGCGAGATATAAAGTCCGAATTGCGAGATATAAAGTCAGAATTGCGAGATATAAAGTCAGAATTGCGTTTATATAAAGTCAGAATTGCGATTATATAAAGTCAGAATTGTGAGATATAAAGTCAGAATTGCGAGTTAAAAAGTCAGAATTGCGAGATATAAAGTCAGAATTGCGAGTTATAAAGTCAGAATTGCGATTATATAAAGTCAGAATTGCGAGTTATAAAGTCAGAATTGCGATTATATAAAGTCAGAATTGCGAGATATAAAGTCAGAATTGTGTGATATAAAGTCAGAATTGCGAGATATAAAGTCAGAATTGCGAGTTATAAAGTCAGAATTGCGTTTACATAAAGTCAGAATTGCGATTATATAAAGTCAGAATTGCGAGATATAAAGTCAGAATTGCGAGTTATAAAGTCAGGATTGCGAGTTATAAAGTCAGAATTGCGTTTATATAAAGTCAGAATTGCGATTATATAAAGTCAGAATTGCGAGATATAAAGTCAGAATTGTGTGATATAAAGTCAGAATTGCGAGTTAAAAAGTCAGAATTGCGAGATATAAAGTCAGAATTGCGAGATATAAAGTCAGAATTGGGAGTTATAAAGTCAGAATTGCGTTTACATAAAGTCAGAATTGCGAGATATAAAGTCAGAATTGCGTTTATATAAAGTCAGAATTGTGTGATATAAAGTCAGAATTGCGAGATATAAAGTCAGAATTGCGAGATATAAAGTCAGAATTGCGAGTTATAAAGTCAGAATTGCGTTTACATAAAGTCAGAATTGCGATTATATAAAGTCAGAATTGCGAGATATAAAGTCAGAATTGCGAGTTATAAAGTCAGAATTGCGTTTACATAAAGTCAGAATTGCGAGTTATAAAGTCAGAATTGCGAGTTATAAAGTCAGAATTGCGTTTATATAAAGTCAGAATTGCGATTATATAAAGTCAGAATTGCGAGATATAAAGTCAGAATTGTGTGATATAAAGTCAGAATTGCGAGTTAAAAAGTCAGAATTGCGAGATATAAAGTCAGAATTGCGAGATATAAAGTCAGAATTGCGAGTTATAAAGTCAGAATTGCGTTTACATAAAGTCAGAATTGCGAGATATAAAGTCAGAATTGCGTTTATATAAAGTCAGAATTGTGAGATATAAAGTCAGAATTGCGTTTACATAAAGTCAGAATTGCGATTATATAAAGTCAGAATTGCGAGATATAAAGTCAGAATTGCGTTTATATAAAGTCAGAATTGCGTTTATATAAAGTCAGAATTGCGAGTTATAAAGTCAGAATTGCGTTTATATAAAGTCAGAATTGCGATTATATAAAGTCAGAATTGCGAGTTATAAAGTCAGAATTGCGATTATATAAAGTCAGAATTGCGAGATATAAAGTCAGAATTACCTTTTTTATTTAGTGGCGGAAACAAGTTTCCATAGCAAGTAACACACTGAATTAAAGGTGAAATTTTGAAGTACAAAAGTTGACTCCAAAACATACTCCAGCTTAAAAAAAATCATTGATTCTTTTTCTTCTGTGAAACGCAAAAACATTCAGCGATCATGTGACTTCAGAAGACTTGCAGTACTGCATTAAAACTTGCATTTGAGCACTGACAGGCGTGTACAATGTGCTGCCATTGTTTGGAAAAGAACGACAGATGAACATTCCCATTGTGTCAAACAGAAGAAAACAAGTTAAAACAGGCCTTAAAAGCCCTTAAAAGTAGAAGATGACAGCTGGTGTCAATGAGAGCTTGATGCAACATACCTGACACACACACACACACACACACACACACACACACACAGCTTTACAAACATAAAGCATTTAACAGATGTTTCACATTTTTGTGTCACAGTCTTTTGTTTTTAACAAAGCAGTAATTTGCCGAAACTCATGCTGTGGTCTCGTCCTCAGACGGCACATCCATGAATCGCCCACAGTCTGTTCACCGACTGTACATATTGTACGCAGAAGTAGAAATTGCCAGGTTCACTCTGACCTGCTGGCTCTCCTCAGCCTCCATGAGTCGGTGTGAGCTCAGGGTTTATAATCAGTCTATCAGCTCGTTCTCAGGAACTTGTTTGTTATAATTAAGCGCTTTTGAGATCTCCGCACTCTAAAACATGCTGGGTTGTTTCAACCCATGTTTGGGTCAAATATGGCAACCCCAATCATTGGGTTTAAAATTTAAATAAAAAAATGTAAACTAACGGTTGAGTTTGTCCAGCATGTTTTAGAGTGTGAGATGCTTAATAGCAGGTGACATAATTATGAGATAAGTCAAATGTTATAATTATGACTTTTTATCTCATAATTTCAACTTTATCCCAGACTTAGTATGTCAACATTTTTACTTCTTTTTTCAATTTTGACTTTGTATGTCATAATTATGACTTTTTTATATATAATTATGACTTCAATTATAGCAAAATCTTTAACTTTTATGCCATAATTTTGATTTTTTAATCTCAAAATGTCAACTTTTCTGTCAATTTTTTCCTAATTCCAATTTTGTTTTAATTTTGACTTTTTAATGTCATGATTTTGACTTTTTATTTCATATTTTGGATTTTTTATTTCATAATTTGATTTATTACTCCATAATTTCAACATTTCAATCTCATGAATGTGTCTTTTTTTGCCTTAACATTTTGCAATAATGTTTTTTTTTTCTTATAATGACCTTTTAATCTTAAAATTTAAACTTTTTTTGTCATAATTACAATTTTAATAATCTCATAAAAATCTTGGAATTATGACATTTTATGTCATAATTTTGACTTTTTCATCTCATAATTTGGATTTTTTTTAATGTCAATATATTCTATGTCATAATTTCAACTATCTCATAATTATAACAGTATATTATAATTTTGATAAAAACATGATAAAAATTGATAAAAATTCAACTTCTTGTCATAATTATGACTTGGTGTGTCACAATTTCAGTTCTTTATGTCATAATTTCAATTTTTTTGTCATAATTTTGATTTTTTTTTAATCTCATAATTCTGATGTTTCATTTCACATTTCATAATTTGGATTTTTATGTCATATTATAACATTCTATTAAACTTAGTATGTTATAATTTTGGGGGGAAAAGTAGTCAAAATAAAAAAGACATTTTATTTTCAACTTTGTCAAAATTTCAGTTCATTTAATTTAAACTTTTTTGTCATAATTCCGATTTTTCAATCTCATGATTGTTTTTTAATCTCATAATTCTGACTTTTTATTTCATAAAACATGACAATTTATGTCAAAATTTAGACTTTTTGCCATTATTTTGACATTTTCATCTCATAATTTGGATTTTTATTTTTTGTCATATTATGACATTCTATGCCATAATTTCAATTTAGTATGTTAAAATTTTGACAAAAAAGTTGTCAAAATTATAACAAAAGAAAGAAAGACATTTCACTTTCAATTTTTTGTCACAATTATGACTTAATTTCAGTTCTTTGCAATAATTTCAACTTTTTTGTCATAATTCTCATTTTTTAATATCATGATTGATTTTTAATTTCACAATTCTGACTTTTTATGTCATTATCTTGACTGATTTGATTTCCCAAAGCATGATTTTTCGCACTCATCCGCTCAGATAACCTCCATTCCCTCTCTTCTAGGTTTCGTTGCATCGTGTATCCGTTCCAGAGGAAGCTGACGCAGCGTCAGGCCATCATCACCATCGCCTTCATCTGGGCTCTGGCCATCGCCATCATGTGCCCCTCGGCCATCACTCTGACCATCTCCCAGGACGTCCTGCACTTCATGGTGGACCGGGACAACGTCACGTACCCCCTGTACACCTGCTGGGAGGCCTGGCCCGACCGGAGCATGAGGAAGATCTACACCACCGTCCTGTTCTCGCACATCTACCTGGCTCCGGTCACGCTCATCGTCATCATGTACACACGCATCGCCGTCAAGCTGGTCAAATCGCCCGCCTCCATCCGAGACGCGCACGCGGAGGACGAGAGCCGCAGGGTTTTCCGCAGGAAGCTGCGGGTGGTCAACATGCTGCTGATGGTGGCCTTGCTGTTCACCGTGTCCTGGCTGCCTCTCTGGATCCTCATGATGCTGACGGACTACGGGAATCTGTCGGCCGCTCAGCTGGACCTGGTGGCCGTCTACATCTTCCCATTCGCTCACTGGCTGGCCTTCTTCAACAGCAGCGTGAACCCCATCGTCTACGGCTACTTCAACGAGAACTTCCGCCGCGGATTTCAGGCGGCGTTTCAGTTCGGCATGTGTGTGGTGGAGCCGCCGCCGCAGCCCCGACGCAATGGCACGTGGAAACACAACCGCGTGTTTGCGGACGGCGACGGGACGAACGCTCAGGGTCACGACAGGAGAGATTTCTGCACCGGACAGCAGCAGGATGAGCTGGTGCTGGAGGATCTGGACTGAAGGAGCGTTTCAAACACTCTACGGCACATGCCGGCAACACACCAAACACAAAGCAAAAAAAAATTTAAAAAAAGTGAGGCTACAGGAAAAAAATGGAATTGCACATTTTTCTGATAAAAAAAGTCAATGTTTTAAAAAGCTCCAGGTTTGCTTTATAGGGCTGCACAGTTTGGCCCAATTTTTTGAATACAGTATATATCAATGTGACTTTAATAATAATTATAATTATTATTATTATTATAAAAAGTTTTACTATAAAATGATATTATTATATTATATTATTATTATAAAACGACATAAAAAAGTCAGAATTATGAGATTAAAAATCAAAATTATGAGATTATGACTAAAAAAGTTGAAATTATGACAAACTAAAATTATGACAGTAAGTCAATTATGACAAAAAGTTGAAATTGAAATAGGTTATTTTCTTTTGTTATAATTTTGACAACTTTTTTGGTCAAAATTATAACATACTAAGTCATAATTATGAAATCAAATTTAAATTATGAATGTTAAAATCCAAACTATGAGATGAAAATGTCAAAATTATGACATAAAATGTCATAATTATTGAACAAAAAGTGAAAATTATGAGATTAAAAGTCAAAATGACAAGATAAAAAAAAAATCTAAATTATTAGATTATTAAAATTGTAAAAAATAAAAATAAAAAAAATAAAATATGACAAAATGTTAAGGCAAAAAAGTTTAGTTTTAGTTCCCAAATTTATGGGACTAAACTGTCAAAAGTATCAAGTAATAAATCAAATTTATGAAATAAAAAAATCCAAATTGTGAAATAAAAGTCAAAATTAAAACAAAATTTAATATAATTATGACATTATGACAAAAATTATGGCAGAAGTGTTGAAATTTTGAGATTAAAAAGTCAAAATTATGGCATAAAAATCAAAATAATGTTATAATTTAAGTCATAATTATAAAAAAAAAAGTCACACAATTATGACATACAAAGTTGAAATAGATAAAAAGCCATAATTACGACAAAGTGTCATAACATTTGACATCTCATAATTATGACTTCACTGTAAACCCTAACGCTCAAAATACTTAATTGTTTTGAGTAGGACAAACTTAAATTTAACAAATTAGTTCAGTTAAATTAACTGTTATGAGTGTTTAGAACTTTCTTTTGAGTTCACAGAACTGATATATTTTGAGTAAACTGAACTGTTTTATTGTTTTGAGTTGTATGAACTAATTTCTTTTAATTTAGACTAACTTAAGTAACTGAAACTGGGCTGGGATTTCTATTTCCCAGCATGCATCCTAGCAAAGCGAGAGTAAATGCTCAAATTAAGTGTTATATAATGTTTTTTTGGTGCAAAATTAATGGATAAGGGAGATTTAGTAGTGATTAATGTTTCATTATGCTAATTTAGAAGAGTTTCTGTTAAAGTGGGTTTTTGGAGAGTTACCATCATGATGACATGTGGCGCATTTGGCTTGGTTTGAAAACAGGTAAGTTACATGTTTAAGTTGCTGTACTCGTTCAGAAAGTGCTATACCATGCTATTGTTAACATGTTAGCAAATTAGCAAGTTGGCATTTTTTGAATTTTCTTATTAGGGTTTACAGTGAAGTAAATAACTCATTTGATTTGGAAGACCTCAAAATAAAAAAGTTAATTAACTAAATATTTTATGTTAATTGCTATCGAAGTGTATGAGTTAGCTAACTCAATACTTTAAGTTAGGAGCAATTATCATGCATGAGCACTACAAACTCAAAACTTGATAGTTCTGCTTACTTGAAATTGGGAACGTTATAACTCAAAAAATTTGATATAACTGATTACTTCACATTTTTTGAGTTAGCCCAACTTATTTGGGTTTACAGTTTTCTTTTAATTTGGACTTTTTATGTATATGTATAATTATGTTTAATTATTATTTGCCAAAGCATGACTTTTTTCTTACATTATTATTTCATAATTATGACAAAATTTCGACTTTTTATGTCATTATTTTGACTTTTTAATCTCACTAATTTGAATTTTTTTGTCATAATTTAGTATGTTATAATTTTGTCAAAAAAGTTGTCAAAATTATAACAAAAGAAAAAACTTTTTGTCATAATTATGACTTGGTGTGTCATAATTTCAGTTCTTTATGTCATAATTTCTACTTTTTTTGTCATAATTCCCATTTTTTAATCTCATGATTGATTTTTAATCTCATAATTCAGACTTTTTATTTCAGTATTGAAATAAAAATACTTTTTTATTTTCATTTATTTCATTTTATTATTATATTTTTATTGTTTTATTTATTTATTGTTATTTATTTTAATTCTCAGTGTGTGTAAATGAAGACATTGACGTGCTTCACTTTAAAACACGCAGCTCATATATTTATTTCATTAAAGTGCAGCCGGCATGATTTGATAATCGCATGATTTGATAATTGCTCAAAATGAACAATTCAATGCATATTCATCCTGTTCATCTGACTTGCACGGTTCATATATGAGCTACTGCCATGATTGTTTAAAAGTGTAAATCACGATCCACTTTCATCACACTGAAAATCTCCTTTGGGTTTGGAACGACAAGAATGTATTTTCTTTATCAGACCGGTGCATGCTGCAGATATGAGCATCACACATTAAATTAAGTACAAGACAAACTGTGAATGTATTAAATTATTCATGGACTGATCTGTGCTAGTGAGGATTGTGTTAGTGTCTGCTGTGCTGATCTGGTGTTGTTTGGTATGCAGATGTATGTAAAACTATCTGCTCTGTAAAACAAATAGCAATTGCGATTCACCCTGTGAAGTGTCTGTTTGCTCCTTCAGAACGATGTTGACAGGTAATTAGTGAAATTAAGTTACCAAAAAATGTCTTTTTATAAGTAATGCTTTGTGGAAAATGTATGAATTTTTAAAGCAAAACTTTAAACATATGAACTAATTATCTTTGAGGAATTTTTTTAAACTGTTCAACTCAAATCAACAAAGTTACAGACATTATATATGGGAGACCGGGGCTAGTTGTCACAAGTTTTGCTTGAGTGAAATCAGTTTCTTTATAGACACAAACAAAAAGCACAAATATTCAACATCACTGCCTGCCATTAAACAGCTTATTAAAGGCCTTGCAGTAGAATTCAGAATTATGAAACAAAGCAAAAATGGAAAAGTTAAAATACAAAGATGTCAAACCATTGTTTTTGGCCTACAGAAATTGTAAACAAGCCACTTACTAAAACTACAACAGTTTAAATGCATGTGACAACTTGCCCCGACCTGACATTTATGTGAGAACACAGTTCAAATCTGAGGTTGACTCTTTTCTTGTGTCATTTTATCTCACTAACATTATTCTAGATGTTTAAAACTAAGACATAAAGCCAGTGATGGAGAAAACATGCAATATTCACTTTGTGACAACTAGCCCCGGTTATCCTTCTATGTGCAGTGGTTTCGTGTGAAAGGTCAGTGAGTAACTGTGATGATGTCACAGTCACTTTTGTTCATCACTCACCTTCAGATCTGACTGCGCTCTGAAATTAAACACATACTTGACACAGTCAAATTAATTCTATTTAAAGATCTATTATACCAAACAGATGAGTGGAAATTACTGCTTTACTGCGAGAGGTCACGCTAATCCTGACACGTAAAAAAAGAATACAAAAAAAACATTTTTTATGCAAGTTTAACAAAAGAAAATAGGGGGATACATGCACATTTTAAGAGATAAAAGAGTATAACAACCTTTCTCTCATCAATCCATTGTTATTTAGCTTGCATGAAGATGCCAATTTGAAGTTTATTTTTTAACCATCTTTTTGTATTTGGGTTATTGATGAATAATGTTTTTAAAAGTGTGAAAAAAAAACATAATGGTATAATTAATTTTGAAGTTTCATTAAGTGTTAACAATGAGATTGTGTGGTTTTTATAATCAATTAACTCTGCTTTTGTCATCTTTTACAAGATGGATGAAATTTGTCACCAAAAAAGTCATTCGGTTTAACCAAAATTTCGGTTTTACCAAATGACACTATTGGTTATACCGAATGACGATATTTTCAAACAATGCTAACAGGCTGATATCTAGCTAGCTAGCAAAAGGACAATCAAACATTTTATATTTAGTACAAGTTTTTAAAATATTACAACATTTTCCATGTTTTATAGCGGTTGTACCGAATGACATGATGTTTCGGGACATGCGTATGAGCAAGTGAAAACATGAAGTTTTCAAATAGTTAAGAGAGAGTTAGTTACTTTGCTTCACAACCATGTGGTCCTTTGCAGGTGTCTGAATGATGTCACATCCTGTCACATGATATTGACTTGATCCAAAATGGTCCCTTTATATCGGTTACTCCGAATGACATCAATGAAATTCATTTTTCTGGACATTATTTCTCATAACAAAGCAACGACTTCTACACATAATTGTAATACCATTTTGCATTATGTTGATATTTGATGTTATAAAATCATGCCAGAATAAAAAATAAATACATTTATTACATTTTAAGACATTTTAATCTCAAATGAAATGGCTGTATTGGCCTTTGGACGGTTAAACCGAATGACCTTTTGACACTTCAAAATCTTTAAAACACCTTTATATGTAGCAAAATATAATTAAAACCTTTTGGATTCAATAAAAGAGATCTAGTTGTACTACCTTACATACTTAGGATGTCATATCTTTGTTTTTTATTATTAATAAGGCCTTTGGTCACGTCATTGACCCATATATTATCGATCTGATTTTTGTAATTTGATCAAATAGGGTGGTGTGTTTTAGAGAGACATAAACCACAAAATCCATCAAATCCTCTGATAATACTTACTGATGTATGTGCGGCAGTTTTCCCTCCAAATTGATGTCACATCCTGTAGGGAAGCGCCTGGAAACATGACAAAAAATGTACATCAAGTCAAACCAAAGTAGAGAAATGCTTTAAAATTCACTCCATGTTCATAAAATATCCCATCATAGCTGCAGATACAAGTACAATATATTCAACTTTGTATGGTTTTTAATTGCACTCAGTGGGACTTCGTTAAACCCTGCTGACAGCACTGTAGGAATATTCTAGAAGAGTTCAGACAAATGTGTCTGTAAATACAGCACTGAACAGTTCACATCCGTTTTCATCTCCTTTCTTCCTACACAAACCCTGACACAGATGTGACACAATTGCACACTAATGAGGAAGAACTATAATCTGTGTTACTATTTATAATGTTACTAGGTTAAAAATGAGCTTCTATAAGCACCTTATCAAAGAGTCCTGGTGAAATCATAGTACGTACACCAGCAGGAGCTCTCTGGGTAATCCGGGTGTAATTGGCTTTGCGCTAAACTCCCGTCTAGCCCACCCGCTGCTCTCAGTGGATCACAGAGCGTCCTCCTCTCACACACTGACATTTACACATGGTGACGCGCTAACCGAGTGATCCGCGCGTCGACCTGCCCTCAGGATACGGCACTGCGGCAGGGACGGAGAAAATAAGAAGCACATGTGAAGGTCAGAGTGTTGAGAGCCGCTGTTTTATACAGACTGAATCAAACACAAGGATATTGAGGTCTCAGACTGCAGGAGTCGAGCAGCAACAACAGCAAGAGCTTGAGGAGAATAATGCTTTTCTTTTAGACGCCTTCTGTAGATAATAATGTCTGCTGCTGCAGATGAAGTTAAGGAAGGATAGACAGATAGATAGATAGATATGACAGACAGACAGATATTTCCATCAACCATAACTCCTTTCAGGATGGCCAGGAACCTCGGAGTGGTGATGGATGATTGTTTAAGCTTCACAGATCACATCGCTACAATGGCTCGGTCCTGCAGATTTGCTCTGAACAACATTAGGAAGATCAGACCCTTCCTATTGGAGCTTTCCACACAAATTCTTGTCCAAGCTCTTGTTCTATCCAGAATGGACTATTGTTATGCTCTCTTGGCAGGCCTTCCAGCATGCACTGTCAAGCCTCTACAACTGATCCAGAATGCTGCAGCAAGACTGGTCTTTAACGAACCGAAGAGAGCACATGTCACACCTCTCTTCATCAGTTTGCATTGGCTGCCAATTGCTGCTCGCATCCAATTCGAGGCTCTAATGTTTGCCTACAGAACATCCACTGGCTCTGCACCACTATACCTAAACCCACTACTTCAGACTTATGCGCCCTCCAGAAGCTTGTGTTCTGCAAGTGAACGGCGTCTTGTGGTGCCGTCCCAAAGGGGCACAAAATCACTCTCACGGACCTTCTCCGGGTCTGTTCCTGGTTGGTGGAATGACCTACCACGCTCTATCCGAGCAGCTGAATCTTCAGCCATTTTCAAAAAACTGCTAAAGACATATCTTTTTCGTCAACACTTGACCCAGTAATATAGCACTTTTTTTATTTATATTTTACTTTTCTTTTTTCGATTTTTTTTTCTATTCTTTCTCCATCTATTTGCGTATATATTTTTAAAAAACCCAACCTTGCTACGAGCACTTTACTGATGAAACTCTGACTTGACACGGCACTTACATACTGTTGTACTCATGTTGATTTGATTGCTTCTACTATTCTCATTTGTAAGTCGCTTTGGAGAAAAGCGTCTGCTAAATGACTAAATGTAAATGTAGATATAGATGACTGACAGGTAGATAAATATAGATGATAGACAGACAGATGGATAGATAGATACAGATGACAGACAGATGAATATATATTACAGACAAATACAAAGATAGATAGATAGACAGATGACAGACAGACATATAGATGACAGAAAGACAGACAGATATAGATTACTGACAGGTAGATAAATATAGATGACAGACAGACAGATGGATAGATAGATATAGATGACAGATAGACAGACTGATAGACATACAGACAGACATAGATGACAGACAGACGAATATATATTACAGACAAATAGATACATAGATACATACATAGATAGATGACAGACAGAAAGACAGATATAGATGACAGACAGACAGATAGATATAGATGACTGACAGACAGATGGATAGATAGATATAGATGACAGATAAACAGACAGATAGATGGACTGATAGACATACAGACAGATATAGATGACAGAGAGACTAATATATATTACAGACAAATAGATACATAGATACATAGATGACAGACAGAAAGACAGATAGATAGACAGACAGACAGATAGCTAGATAGATAGATAGATAGATAGATAGATAGATAGATAGATATGACAGACAGACAGATAGATATAGATGACTGACAGGTAAAGTAGATAAATATAGATGACGGATGGATAGATAGAAATAGATGACAGACAGAAAGACAGACAGACAGACAGACAGACAGATAGATAGATAGATAGATAGATAGATATGACAGACAGACAGATAGATAGATATAGATGACTGACGGGTAGATAAATATAGATGATAAACAGACAGACAGATGGATAGATAGACATAGATGACAGATAGACAGACAGACTGATAGACATACAGACAGACAGGTATGGATGACAGACAGACAGAAAGACAGATATAGATGACTGACAGGTAAAGTAAATAAATATAGATGACGACAGACAGATGGATAGATAGAAATAGATGACAGACAGATAGACAGACAGACAGACAGACAGATAGATAGATAGATAGATAGATAGATAGATAGATATGACAGACAGACAGATAGATATAGATGACTGACAGGTAGATAAATATAGATGATAGACAGACAGAAAGAAAGATGGATAGATAGACATAGATGACAGACAGACTGATAGACATACAGACAGACAGGTATAGATGACAGACAGACGAATATATATTACAGACAAATAGATCGATAGATATGACAGACAGACAGATAGATATATATGACCGACAGGTAGATAAATATACATGATAGACAGACAGATGGATAGATAGATATAGATGACAGACATACAGACAGACAGGTATAGATGACAGAGAGACTAATATATATTACAGACAAATAGATAGATAGATAGATAGATAGATAGATAGATAGATAGATGACAGACAGGCAGATAGATAGATAGATAGATAGATATAGATGGCAGACAGACAGACAGATAGATAGACTGATAGACATCCAGACAGACAGATATAGATGACAGGCGAATATATATTACAGACAAATAGATAGATAGATAGATAGATATGACAGACAGACAGACAGATAGATGTAGATGACTGACAGGTAAATAAATATAGATGATAGACAGATGGATAGATAGATATAGATGACAGATAGACATACAGACAGACAAGTATAGATGACAGACAGACAAATATATATTACAGACAAATAGATAGATAGATAGATAGATAGACAGACAGATATAGATGACAGACAGACAGATAGATATAGACAGACAGACAGATGGATAGATATAGATGACAGATAGACAGACAGATAGACATACAGACAGACAGATATAGATGACAGACAGACGAATATATATTACAGACAAATAGATAGATAGACAGATAGATGAACTTTGACAGATATCCTCTTCCCAAACAGATTCTCTCTCTCTCCTCCACAGGATCAGCGTCTGATTATTGGCTTAACAGCTTCTCAACAGCCGTCAGTAACTGCAGTCAGCAGTTCAAAGAGCGAGAATAACAACCAGCATGAGCTTCAGCGTGGAAGAGAGAGGCAGAGACAACACTCCAGACTACAGAGTTTACTTCAGTAAGTGTCACAGCACATACTATCATTGATCTCACTAGAGTTTGATTTGATTTATGTTTAATCTACATTCAGAGAACTGCACTGAGAATTGAGAGATGAGATTTGCTCTTTGCCTTATTGCTGTTATGCAGCACATCTTTATGAGTCTTAATATAGTAGATCAAATATTAAACTCACAGTTTTTGAAGATGTAGACCATATTAGTTGGTTTTTAATGTAGTGAACAAGGATTAATTTTAAATAATGTCTCTTTGTGATCTTTCTGCACTCAAAATGCAAAAACATCGTCTTGTAAACATTGTTTTAATTAATATTAAATTTTTCAGTTTTCCCTATGTCAAATGTAACTTTCCACTTAATAGTTCATTACTTTAAGCTGATGTGCTCATGTAAGTTAATCACTGAGAAAAGACTAACTTTATTTATGCAAAGGCAGGACAATTACCTCATCAAGTCCTAATTAATAAAGCCGAAGTGATCTTGACCACAGCAAGTTTCTGAAAATATATGCATCCTTAAAGATAGCGTAGCCAATTTCGTAGAGGCTAGCATTAGCAACTTAGTTTTGAAAACATGAGATCCCTTCAGAGCGTCTTCAAAGCCACGCCTCCTGTAAAAGACATGAACGCGCAAAGCGTCACGAGAGGCGCTGTTAAATTACCTCATGTCTCAAAGCACATAATATTACAAAAATAATTAATGTAAACAACATACAGAGCTCTTACTTGTACCACCGACTGCTGCAGATTCATTTCAGTGTTGACACAGAAACGCATAAATCCGGTCATGACATGGCCTGAACACAGCATAAGTTCGTTATTGTTTTGGTTCAGGGTAACTGTAGATTTTTTGGTCCTAACCAAACGTGATAAGATAAAATTCTAGCAACAAACAATTTGTTGGTCCACACCAGACTTGACACGATAAAGTCAATCAAAAATCACAGCCAATCAGAAGAGCGCGTAGGCGGGCTTTCTCAGCAATGGATAAGTACATAATCAAATTCATGAATATTACACCATTTTAACATTATTAAAAATACATACTGAGTTACTGAAACAATCTTTGTCATAGAACACACTTGTCTGTTCACAACGAGTTGACGGTTTGAACGTTATTGTTTCCTTTTATTTATTTTTAAGATCTGAGGTAAATTGTTCATTGTTGCTTTCAGTACGGCTATAAAAGACACACAAAATTATATTCTAACACCGTGTCCTAACCAGACGCGACGCGACGCCGCGACAAGCGATAAAAGGTATATTTTCCATGTTAATCGGAGTATATACTATTTTAGAAACGGTTTCTATTTCTCCGCGACGTCGCGGCTGGAACAGCAACACAAAGTATGGCAATGATAATATCAGGTGATGTTTATGTGATTTATTTAATGTTAAAAGCGTCTAATGTGTGTTTGAATGTGTTCCCAGCTTTTTAGCTGTAATGTAAACAAACACTGGCTAATTCACCTCAGATCTTGAAAATAAATAAATGGGCACAAGAACGTTCAAACTGTCACTCAATGCGAACAAACAAGTGTATTCTATGACAAAGATTGGTTCATTCACTACATATGTACTTTAAATAATGTATAAATGGTGTAATATTTATGATTTTTACTACGCACTTGCCCATTTCATTGTGTCCGCTGTGCTCTTGCCAAGAGAGCCCGCCCACACTCTCTTCTGATTGGCTGTGGTTTTTGATTGATTTTATCGCTTCTCATTTTCCCGTCGCGTCTAGTGTGGACAGTCAAATTGCTCATCGCAGGAATCTTATCGCGTCGCGTCTGGTTAGGACACGGTGTAAGTCACATTACACGCTTTTAACATTAAATAAAACACATAAACATTACCTGAAATTATAATTGTCATACTTTGTGTTGTTGTTCCAGCCACGACATCGCAGAAAATTAGAAATACTCTGATTTACATTGAAAAGATACCTTTTATCGCGTCGCGTCTGGTTAGGACAGTGTGAGACTTCAACAGAATATATATGTAGCCTACATTTTTTAATATTTCAGCTACTTCTATTATTGATCGCTTATCGCTATGCTATCACGTGAAGAGAGTTTCAACCAGTATAACAAAAATAAATTGCCAACACTACCTTTAAATTACAAAAGCATATTCATTTTATAAACGTTACAGAGTTTAAAGGATGCTGTATGACAGTCACAGCAATGACCCGTGTAGGCTAGTAACATTTTATGACTTCAAATGCACAGATATATTTAGTCATCTTCTTTTTATACATGGACAGCACAGTGACACACACACACACACACACACACACACACACACACACACACACACAGATAAAGTGCTCAGCATCTGCTGGTGGCAGTAACAGGAGGAAGTAACTACAGTTGCTATGTGACTAATCAGCATGTATGAGAGAAAATCAGCTTTTTGGTGAATCCATAAGTGTTGTGCGTAATGAATTCTGTCTTGGGTTCAAACATCACAATAAACCCTCCTGTGCTCACTGTCAGACATCAGAAAGTGATGAAAATCTCTTTCATCTCTGAGTATTTTATAAACAGTATGATGCTTTGAAAAGGTCTTTTATCTCATCTCGCAGAAAACGCGGAGGGAAAATATATCTCTCCATTCCATGACATCCCCATCTACGCTGATGAAGCCGAGGTATGGATGATTTCATCCTGATTTACGCGTTCATGACCGCTGTGGTTTAGATGAGATCTTTGGAGGTTTTAATGAAGTACATAAGTTTTTCCTCTTCACCTCCGAACATTTACTGTGGAAACAGAAGAAAAACACACAGATTGACTGATTCATCAATGATCATGTAAAATCTTGTAAACAACTTGGAAATTCAAGCAGTCTACAGTAGCAAGAGACAAAAGCATCTCAACCAGCATGACAACAAAACTGTTTGACTAATAAAGTTCCTCTGTTGTGACTGATGATACTGAATCATTCTGCATTAATTAAAATATAAAAGGGCCCAAACATGAAGTTTTAACCTGGACCTGACAGCCTAAATTAACTGACACATTAAACAAGCAAACAACAAAAATGAATTGGTCATGATTATAATCTCAAACTATAATATTCCCACATTTCTCTTTCTCCCTACATCTGTGTGCAAGAGTGTGTCTGTGTGTTTGTGTATCTGTCTGAGTGAATGTTTGTGTGTGAATCTGTGTTTGTATGAGTGTATGTGTATTTGTGAATCTCTGTGTATCTGTCTGTGTGTGAATCTGTTTGTGTGTGAGTGTAACTTTGTGAATCTGTGTGAGTGTATCTGAGTGTGAATCTGTGTTTGTGTGTGTATGAATCTGTATGTGTGTGTGTGTGTTTGTGTGAGTGTATCTGTGTATGTGAGTGTATGTTTGTGTGTGAATCTGTTTGTGTCTGAGTGTATGTGTTTGTGTATCTGTGTGTCTATCTGTGTAAGTGTATCTGTGTGCGAGTATGTTTGTGTATCTGTGTGATTTTTGTGAGAATCTGTGTGTATCTGTGAGTGTGAATCTGTGTGAGTGAATGTGTTTGTGAATCTGTATGTGTGTGTTTGTGTATCTGAGTGTGTGTGAATCTGTGTATGTGAGTGTATCTGTGCGTTTGTGTGTATCTGTGTCTATCTGTTTGTGTGAGTATGAGTGTGAGAGTGTATTTGTGTGTGTATATGTGTAAGTATGTTGCGTGTATGTGTTTGTGTGAGTGTGTATCTGTGTGATTTTTGTGTGAATCTGTGAGAGTGTAACTGTGAATCTGTGCGTTTGTGTGTGTATCTGTTTGTCTATCCGTGTGTATCTGTCTGTGTGTATCTGTGTTTGTGTGTGAGTGTAACTGTGTGCGAGTCTGTGTGTGAGTGAACCTGTGTGTTTGTGTGTTTATCTGTGATTGTGAATCTGTGTGTGTATCTGTGAGTGTGAATCTGTATCTGTGTGTGAGTGTATCTGAGTGTGAATCTGTGTATGTGAATGTATCTGTCTGAGTGTGTTTGTGAATCTGTTTGTGTGAGTGTAACTGTGTGTGTGAATGTGTGTATCTGTGAGTGTATCTGTATGAATCTGCGTTTGTGTGTATGTATATCTGTGTGTGTGAATCTGTGCGTTTATGTGTGTATCTGTGTGCGAGTGTGAATCTGTGTGCAAGTATGTTGCATGTGTTTGTGTGAATCTGTGTGAGTGAATGTGTTTGTGAATCTGTGTTTGTGTGTGTATGAATCTGTATCTGTGTATGTGAGTGTATCTGAGTGTATGTTTGTGTGTGAATCTGTTTGTCTGAGTGTAACTGTATAAATCTGAGTGTATCTGCGTTTGTGTGTTTGTGTATCTGTGTGAGTGTCAATCTGTTTGTGTGTGTGTATATCTGTGTGCAAGTATGTGTTTGTGTGTATCTGTGTGTGTATCTGTGTGTGAATCTGTGTTTGTGTATGAATCTGTATGTGTGTTTATGTGAGTGTATCTGTGTATGTGTGTGAATCTGTGAGTGTATTTGTGTGTGAATCTGTGCGTGTGTGTATCTATGTCTATCTGTTTGTGTGAGTGTGAATCTGTGTGTGAGAGTATCTGTGTGCGAGTATGTTGCGTGTATGTGTGTTTGTGTGTGTATCTGTGTGTGATTTTTGTGTGAATCTGTGTGTGAGTGTGTGTTGCGTGTTTATATGTGAGGTGTGTGTAAATGAAAGTTAATTTGATTCATTCTCTCACAGTAATCGTCCTGGAGCTCATAATGACATTAACAGGTGAATCACAGGGGATTTGTTCAATTTAAAACACAAATCAATATAAAACTCAAATCCTGCAGGCAAAAATAAAAACAGAGGAGATTTGGGTTAAATGTGTCACTTACTTGATGTGTAACAAAATGTAGAAATGTCGCCATACGCACAGTATGTAGAAAGAGATGGACATGACAAACAATTTTTCTACACAGCAGATGAAATGATTTCATGTCGGTACAAATTTATATAAAGTATCTTCCGCAGCGGATGAATATACTTACTTTTTAAAGTCTCTCACACAAAAGAAGTGAATGAAAATAATCATTCAGTACAGATCAGATTACACACTGAAACCAGAATAAATAAATATTTAGCTTAAATAAAATGCAGCCTATTTTAAGGACTATTTCTCATTACAAAAATGCAATTATGTTATCTTTAATTAAATATATATTGAGTACAACATGACATTATTTTACTGCCTTTAATTTATGCTAATTTAATTGCATGTATGCGCATGATATGAGGTCATTAGTTCATGCTCTGTAGAATCATTTCTAGAGGAACTGAGAGCTTTTGGAGCATCTGCTTTATCCTCTGATTGTAAAACATGGCAGACATGAGTAGTGATCATCTGTTTCCGCCGTTGTCTCCTTCAGAACATCTTCCACGCTGTTGTCGAGGTTCCTAGATGGACAAATGCAAAAATGGAGGTAAGAAATATTCTTGCAGACTACAATAATCTCACATCAGCCTCCGTTCGCTCTCCATCTTCACACACGCTGATATATCATATGATTTATTTCACATGCGCTGGAGTACATTCCTAGAACGCATTAACCACTGTGTCTTGTTCAAGCTCACTTCTCATATTTAATTATCTGAACTAAATATAGGGATTTCCAAGAATTCTGATGGAAGGGTCATGAACAAATTGTCTCTTAAGGACAATCGCAGGACTGATTAAACGGGTTCTTCATCTGAAAGATCAGTTCAGTCCAGACATCCTCTCACTGATTCTACTGAAGCGTGAATGCAATTTTTGTTCATTAGGAGATTCTCAAAAGATCAAAAATATCACTTGTGTGTCCTGAGAGATAATTTCTGCTGCTTTACAGTCAATCTGCACTAAACTCTTGGAATTTTATACAGAACTCTTGGGTTCTTGATTCAATTTTAAAAGGTTCTATATAAGGGGAAATGTCTTAAATTATTGCATAATGCTTTCATGTTTAACAGGTTACTTCAGTTTTTTCTAGTGATAAAGTATGTTTACAAGCTGTTTAATTCACAACATTTAATTAAAACAAAATTAAAGGGTTAGTTCACACAAAAATGAAAATTCTTCCACACCCATAAGACCTTTGTTCATCTTCAGAACACAAATTAAGATATTTTTGATGAAATCCGATGGCTCAGTGAGGCCTCCACTGACAGCAAGATAATTAACACTTTCAGATGCCCAGAAAGCTACTAAAGACATATTTAAAATTCAGTTCATGTGACTACAGTGGTTCAACCTTAATGTTATGAAGCGACGAGAATACTTTTTGTGCACCAAAAAAACTAAATAATGACTTTATTCAACAATATCTAGTGATGGGTGATTTCAAAACAATGCTTCATGAAGCTTTACGAATCTTTTGTTTCGAATCAGTGGTTCGGTGTGCATATCAAACTGCCAAAGTCATGTGATTTCAGTAAATGAAATTTCAATGGTTCACATGACTTTGGCAGTTTGATACACGCTTCGAAACAAAAGATTCGTTAAGCTTCGAAGCTTTCGCATCTGAAAGTGTTAATTATCTTGCTGTCAATGCAGGCCTCTCTGAGCCATCAGATTTTATCAAAAATATCTTAAACTTATGTTCTGAAGATGAACGAAGGTCTTACGAGTGTGGAACGACATGAGGGTGAGTAATTAATGACAGAATTTTTGGGTGAAAATTAATTAATTAAAACTAAATCCATTAAATGATCCCATGATGGAACACCTAAAAGGTTGAAGCGCCTGACAGAATCCTTTAAAGGGGTGGTTGATTATGACTACAAAGAGCTTCTTCCTGGGTTAGTGACATCACAAACCCCAAAATCTACATAAACCCCGCCCCCAAGAACACGCAACAAAGGGGGTGTGGCTATGTTGGGCTACTTTAGAGAACAGGAAGAACTGTTGTAGTAGAGTGTTGTCACGCTGTCATTTTACGCCGGACTGCTTCACAAACGAGGGTCAATTTAACGCTGGATTTGCACAAAAGATTAACATGACGGCACATGCTAGTGGATGAGTTGAATCAACTCCACAGCAACTACATAAATTTATCCACTAACCATTCAGAAACGTCTAAAAGTTGTAACTTCTTCCTGAGTCTCTCCATCAGTGTCGACTCCGGTTTGAACAATGTAAGGCTGAACACTGTTACTGACAATCCTCATTTTGGCTGCGTGAGATTCTCCAGCTTTGTTGTTGTTGAGCAACTGAAGAAAGCTCCGCCCTCTTCTGGAAAGCGGACAGCTCATTTGCATTTAAAGGGACACACACAAAAACAGTGTTTTTGCTCACACCCAAATAGCGGCAAATTTAAAAAGCTTTAATAAATTATCATAATAGGTCCTGTTTAAGGTTCTATAGACCTTATGCGCCATCTTTAGAATTTTGTGTTTGAACTTAGTTCTGTATATTTCTATGGCATCGCTGTCGAAGAGTAATTAGCTGGTGGTGAAGTAGATTTACTTATTGTAGAGTTAATGAAAGTTATCATGAGCATTGTATTGTTTGAAGCGAATGTCATAACAAATGTTGGTAGACCGGGAAGTTTTTAAAACCAGCAGTTCACTCATAAATGCATAAGATCTTACCTTCAATGACCAAACTCTATATAGAACCTTTTCTTCCAAGAGTGTAGATTGAATTCAAAGCTTTTGGAGTCCTGAAGGATTTGTTTGGTAGCTGGATTTGCTGCATTTTAACACATTTATGGAGAAACCAATCATTAATCAATCAGCATCTAGCATGTTGGCAAGCATATATAGCAGAATTATTGTTTTCAAACAGGGGGAAAAATGAAGAATAACATTTAAAAGAGCTTCTAAAGCACATATTCTTTGACCACAGAAGAAAAAATGATTTGTAAATTAGGGCAGCTGAACTATGAATCCATAGACCACTTTGTTTCAACATGTCTAAATGTGTCATATTTGAATTGCTAACGCATGCATATGAGATTTAATAGATAATAATGCTTTAAATTTTAGTCTGTTCCTCACACAAAGCTTTCTCGGTTGCTGCCCCCAAGTTGTGGAATGGATTACTAATTTTTATTAATTCCTCTACCTCTGTAAACATGTTTAAAGCTTGTCTCAAGACGTATATGTTTAATGAGGCTTTCACTATTTTCAAAGACCATTACGTTTAAGCAGATGCATTTTTGCTGTTTACTTTATCTTTTATTCTAATATGATTTATTAGGGCCCAAGCACCAAAGGAGCATAGGCACCTAGACTATACGTTCGTTTTCTTCTTCTTCTTCCAGTAAAAAGTTGTGAAATTTGGCACACAGATAGAAAACAGTCCCAACAATAACCACAGCAAATTTGGAGTCTCTAACTCAATCTCTCTAGTGCCACCAACTGTCCAAATTTTCACTTACGTTTATGCTAATAACTTTTGAACCACAAGAAACAATTTTTTTTCCCTGATTCCTTGGCTCAAGACAAACTATGACGTCACTGACAATTTTCCCACTATTTTGCATTTTTCCCGCCATTTTGCACTTTTTCAAACTCCTCCTAGACCGTTGGTCCAATTTTCACCAAAATTGGCTCAGACCATCTTCAGACCATGCTGGCAAAAAAGCTATTAAAAGAGTTTTGATTGACCAAACTGTTCTTGAATAATGCATTAACAAATTTAATGCCACGGTGCCAAGCTGATTCTGATGGTGCGTTCACACCAGCCGCGAATGAAGCGTTAAGCGCGAGTGATTTACATGTTAAGTCAATGCAAAGACGCGATAGACATCCTGCGGCACAACTTGCGCGAACGAGGCGGCGCAAATTGAGCGTTTCGGGCGTTTGACGCACGTAACGCGTGATTCGCGCGAATTGAAAAATCTGAACTTTGGTGAATATTTGCGCCGCATTAACCAATCAGGAGCTTGCTCTAGTAGTGATGTGATTACGACGTAGCGAGCGGAGGCAGAAATCCGAAACAACAATGGAGGACAAAATCATCGTCGCTGTATGTGGATACCCGGAGCTGTACGATACATCGTCGTACTTTTATAGAAACAGGAATAAAAAGGATCTTGCTTGGAAGAAAGTGAGTGAGGAGGTCAGACAATCTGGTAAGTTGTAAAAAACGCTCTTTACTCAATTTGAGCTATATATATATATATGCTCAAATTATATATGCTCAAATTGCATATATATATATATATATATATATATATATATGTGCTTGGCCTCCATGACTCAGACATGGCGCCGAATGAGTCTACGCCGTTTTTCAGCCTTCCATAGCACATAAAGCGCAGCTACCCTCTCAACAAAATCCATGTCAGCCATTTCGCAATGAGACTGGAGCCGCCTGGCAAAAGCCCCTCCATGTCGCGAATTCGCGTCTGTTGTGAAGTGAATTTCACGCATAAATGAAGCGAATTTCACGCACGAATGAAGCGAGTAAACTCAAAATGTTCAAGCATCCAACTACACGCGAATAGCGTGATTTATTCGCACAAGTCGCGTCTGGTGTGAACGCCCCATGAGGCTGAAACTCTGCAACGCTTTGCCATATTGACACCAAACTTTGTATGTGTCATTGTCAGCACACATTGACCACACATCATTAATTTGGTAACAGCGCCACCTATTGGTCAAAAGTGATAAGCAATTTAATCACATTACAAATTATTATATTTTTGATTTTTCAGCCATTTTGACTAATATAATCTAAAAATGTCTTTAATTAATTTTGTTGCAGTTGCTCTGAAGCTCCTGGTCATACTTGGATAAGATGCTTTTTTGTGCTTGGCCTCTTATTTGCTGTTTGCAGCTATATTTCCTTTTTTCTATTATTGTATTTTATGGTGTTCTACAAACCCGATTCCAAAAAAGTTGGGACACTGTACAAATTGTGAATACTGTGAAGTTTCCAATTTCAATATTTTATTCAGAACACAACATAGATGACATATCAAATGTTTAAACTGAGAAAATGTATAATTTTAAGGGAAAAATAAGTTGATTTTAAATTTCATGGCATCAACACATCTCAAAAAAGTTGGGACAAGGCCATGTTTACCACTGTGTGGCATCCCCTCTTCTTTTTATAACAGCAAACGTCTGGGGACTGAAGTTGCTCAAGTTTAGGAATAGGAATGTTGTCCCATTCTTGTCTAATACAGGCTTCTAGTTGCTCAACTGTCTTAGGTCTTCTTTGTCGCATCTTCCTCTTTATGATGCGCCAAATGTTTTCTATGGGTGAAAGATCTGGACTGCAGGCTGGCCATTTCAGTACCCGGATCCTTCTTCTACACAGCCATGATGTTGTAATTGATGCAGTATGTGGTCTGGCATTGTCATGTTGGAAAATGCAAGGTCTTCCCTGAAAGAGACGACGTCTGGATGGGAGCATATGTTGTTCTAGAACTTGGATATACCTTTCAGCATTGATGGTGCCTTTCCAGATGTGTAAGCTGCCCATGCCACACGCACTCATGCAACCCCATACCATCAGAGATGCAGGCTTCTGAACTGAGCGCTGATAACAACTTGGGTTTGTCCTTGTCCTCTTTAGTCCGGATGACATGGCGTCCCAGTTTTCCAAAAAGAACTTCAAATTTTGATTCGTCTGACCACAGAACAGTTTTCCACTTTGCCACAGTCCATTTTAATTGAGCCTTGGCCCAGAGAAAACGCCTGCGCTTCTGGATCATGTTTAGATATGGCTTCTTTTTTGACCTATAGAGTTTTAGCCGGCAACAGCGAATGGCACGGTGGATTGTGTTCACCGACAATGTTTTCTGGAAGTATTCCTGAGCCCATGTTGTGATTTCCATTACAGTA